>NW_026623464.1:779700-781040 GCF_030028575.1 Malurus melanocephalus | reverse complement strand
TCCACACCTAGCCCCCGATGCAGTAATTCCCATTTAGGACAAGAACATATTCTTGAAAGTAAGTTTCTCTGGCAATCTATTCTGATGTTGGAGTGGCTGTGAGCTAGTGACAGTCCAGCAAATCTTACATCACAGAACCCTGAAACTGCATAACTGCATTCCTGGATGCACTACTGCCTTTACAGTGCTTCAGACTTCTTTCAGCCTCACTAGAATTATCTCTTCAATCCTTTTGTCTGTTCTTGGAAGAACCTTTAACATGAAGGAGGAGGRATTTCATATGAATAAGCTCTTTTAAAAAACCATCCTTATATGTATGAAGCTTGAGAACCAGAAATTTAGAAAAGCATTAATTTGAAATAAAGAAGAATACAACAGGGTGAATTTAGGCACTGAGCCGCTGATGGCTGTTACTCACCAAAGCAAATTGAAGAGCTTTCTAGGAGCTCTCCTGAGCAGATCCCTGGACTGTCTTTTCCTTTGCAACTTACCTGTAGATATGCTCGGCATTTCTTTAAACCCTCTCTTGTTTGAAGCGGGGCATCAGGAAACACACCTGCAGAAAGAGAGAGAGAGAAAAAAAAAGCTCCCTAAAATACATAACGTGGATGTTACCGAGGAGCTAATCACCAACACCTGAATGACAAAATCTGTGAGGAAATGTTTCTCACTGAATAACGGGCAGATTTACCTACTTACCTACTTCAGACAAGTAGCCATGCTGATTCAAAATAGTCAAATGTATTCGGTGTTTCTACAGATATGTAAATAGCTAATGTATAGCAGAGACATTGCTTTGATGCAGGCTGAGTTGGTGTTACATTTTGACTTCGTAAATCTTTATCATTAATTATGCATAATCCTATTATTCGAATATGCATTCAGTAAAGGTGTGTCCACTGTGCATAGTGTTTACATTTTCCAAAAACTTGCCAAAACAAATGGCATCTAAATCTGGTCTCAGAAACATGGCTGCAAACCCTCTTGGTCTTCCATTGCAACTATTAAAAGCACTTCAAGGAATATGTTGGATTCATATCTCTTTGATTTTATTTCAGATTCTTGTGATAACGATAATAAATGTTTATGAAGGTACACTGTTTCCTTGATATATACTGAAATTACTTCTCTTAGCATTGATGAAGCCAGACTAATACTCTGGGATACTGTGCAATCTTAGTATGCTTTTCTTTAGTCAGAAAAACACATATGAAAAGTAGCTATTACCACATGGCCCCCCAAAAAGCAGTAATAGAACTCTTAATTATATTCTAAACAATTGAATAGCCTGATATGACATCTGAGATCCAAGCACTCAGCTGTACTTAGCAGTACTAGCT
>NW_026623464.1:772116-778380 GCF_030028575.1 Malurus melanocephalus | reverse complement strand
TTGCGAGGCACTACTTCAGTTCTGAATGCAAACAAGCACCACCAAGTAGCTGAGCCACAGCCAACGTGTTCCACATACATTCTGAGACGGAAGACAGCTTCTTTTAGAAGACAGAGCTATAACTAGTTAAAATCTAATAAAAGATAAATGTCTGTATTGCAAATTAGCTCAATTTTCTGTGCTTGTGAGCCATGGTCCAAAAAAGAGGAACGTACAAACGTAAATTGGGCTGTATATTCCTGCTACATTCCGATCATGAGAGCTGTCCCGTCCAAATAAGTGTGGGTTTTGTCGCCATTACCGGATAAGGAAGGTTCGAGAGGTTTTCCATTGCAAGAACACAAGTCAGCGGTAAGCTGGAATCGTTTGTCAAATACGTTGCTATTCGTGCGATTGAATACAGTTCTGCATTTTTTCTTTAAATGACGGTGTCCTTTACATGAAAAATAGAAGGATTGCTGCGGGATTAAAAAAAGAACGGCTATGCGAGAAAAGAATAAAAACATCGGCCTCGCAGTCTCAAGAAGTGTCAGCTTCTGGTGCCTTTTTTCTCTTCCCCCGCAGTTTACTCTCAATTTGCAGGTTTTGTGAGAGGTGCGGCTGCSGCCGGTGCCAGCTCGGAGCGGCTGGTCCCCGCTCCGGATCGACACCTAGGGGCTTTGTCCGGGAAGCCGCCGCGGATCTTGGCTTCCATTCCACTAGCGACATCTTCATTCTTCCGTGCGGGTCCAGCCCCATGGATTTCTGTGCGGCCTTTGACAGAAAATAAAATACATTTCAAAAAAGCATCAAACAGACAAAACCGAACCAAAACAAAACAAACAATAGCAAAGAGCTGCATTTTGCACAGCCCCTTCATATTTGTGCCGTTTTCATTCGCGTTTAATTGCAGCTAATGACTCGGGAAGTTGTTGCCTTCGTGTAATGTGCAGTCTGGCCGTGTGCCGGGTTAAGCTCAAAGCCTCGGCCAGGGCGATGTGGAAAGGACTTGTCCCTCCTCTGGGGAGACGCGCTGGCTGTGGTGGCAAATGGTCGAAGGGAGGGGACCTACTTTCATCTGGAGGGCACATCCTGCCCTGAGAACAGGAGGCGAGGTCAGGATTCAAGCTTACCCCGTTCTGCTTTACCTGATCACTTGATAACATGAAACATTTTGTGCCTTACCACAGCACAAATGCAAACACAAATAAGAGAATTTACTGCTGGGTCATGTCATCTCCTCACCGCCCATCGCTGCCTGATACCCTCTAGAAAGGGCCAGCACACAAATGGACTAGTCTCTCGTGGTGACATATGCCAGGTATGGGTTTTGTCAGGAAAAGTGAAATATTTCGAGGCAATTGGTAATACAGTGGATTAATTTGGATTGCCCAGGGTAGAAACAAAAAGAAGACTGTCTCTAACCAAAGGCTGGGGGCTAGCTTTATTTGCCAATATCAATATTTGTGTGGAAAGCTTAAAATATGTTGTTTTTCCAAGAGTTGAAGTTTTAAAAGGGGGGAAAAGAGGAGAAGGAGGGCGGTGGATGAAACATTACCACCGTATCGGTTAACCACTAAGTTCTTTTTTGTATCCATTTAGCCGTTTTTGGTAAGAAGGGAAGAGAGTCTAAAGGCTCGGGGATAGATGCTTCTTAATGCAGGGTAGCGTTTCAAATGATACAGGCAGCTCTCAGCAAATGACAAAATAAGGCTGAGACTGTACAGAGGTGGTGCTGAAAGACCGGAATAAAATTGCCCTGTGGCTTTCAGCATCTCTGAATTAAACATTTTTAATCGTATCTAGCACACATCGCATTGGCGGGGAAAAAAAAAAAAAAAAAAAAAAAAAGCACAAAACGGGTTCTTTCAAACGAGGTAGCCTTGAAAACCGGCAGTCTCTGTCAAAGCAGCTCAATGCATCCATTTGTTAGTGCCTCCAACTTGAACAGGGATCTATTTCTTAGACCCTGCCCCTTCTGTCTCACACCTTCCTTTACCTTCGTGCTCAGAAACCACAATGTCGAGCCATATTTCATGCCCTAGAAGAAATTAATTCATCTGAGATGACAAGGCAGCCCCCCACATGCACTCTCCAGGCCTCTCGATGCATTCAGAGCCTCGGGTCGCTCCAGAAATGTAGCCCTTGTATTTTCGGAATTGTCCCAGACCCGTCAGGGAGGACTGGGTGACTTGCAAAAGGAAGTTTGAGTTTGGTTTGCTCCCTTTCAGGGGTGCACTAATGCTCACTGGCCCACAGGCCAGCGTTGGTTCGCGATAGGGGAGAGCAGAAGGGGTAATTTAGACACAAATGCTCAGTTTAAACTCGCTATCAGCTCCTTCGGGGGAACCCCCGCTCCGTGGAAATAAATTCCAGGAGTAAGGATGGGAGGAGAAGCAAATGTTCTCCCGTAACTCGCTGCAAAACCTAATAGCGAGCTTTTTCACTTCTAGGTTTTTTTCCTAAGGTGTCTGTTTCTGTGATACGAAGAACAGTGTTTGTCTTTTGCCTTGCGAATATGTCTGTAATTCTTTGTAAAGCTTGGCAGAGGGGGAAGGGGCGAGGGCTTGGCTTCTGAAAAGCCGCTCCACTCCGGCTGCTGGAGCCCGGCTCGGCCGAGGCAGCCAGGTTTGTGCCCCGGTGAGGGAGCGGGGACAACCGCCTCCTCCGGGACTGCAGACAGAGCAACTCTGTGCTTGCCTTACCTGGCATCCCGAGCAGAAAGCCAAATCCTGCTCTTAGTCGAAATGCGGCGGGGGAGTGGGAGGGAATAAATGCGTATATTGGACCCGAGAAGCGTTTTTAGGAGCTGATCTCTTATTTCTGCTGGTGCCAAAGTGCACCCAGTCCCCCGACCCAACTTTCAAATCCTTTATAAACTTAATAAAGTGCTACAATAGCAGTCCGATGAAGCATAGATTAAATTCTTGTAGGATTTGTTTTTGTAGCACATATGTAAGTAGGATTCATTATAATTTGAACTAGATCAAGATAAGAGATTAATGCATTTATAGAGCATCTCTGCTGAGATTTCCTATGGGGCTAAAATTAAATCAACACACTAAATATTCCATTTTGTGTTTAAAGAAAACCCAGAAACATTAGATGGTTTAAGACACTACCTGTTGCAAGAAGAAAATTGTCGAGGTTTGCCCAGCCCTGACAGCAATCCTGCTTTCCTAACGGGGGGACTTTCCCATTCACCAATTTCTTGTCTGTCCCCTGAATATGCCTTTGAGGCACGTGGAATCTTAATTTTATCTGTGCAGGTGTCATACAGGAAATCTCCCAAACAGCTGAGGTACTGTCAAAGGGCCAAACTGCAGGAACCGTGAAATGGTTGCTGTCGTTACGTTCGAGCTGTTTTGCCGAGGAGATGTGGAAGCGTCTGAGCCTCGAGCCCAGCCGGGGACGTGGGAAAGGCTCCAGGCTCGGGCCCAACCTAATGAGAGGTGACACCACTTTTCCTGTTCTGTGCCCCGCTCAACAGACTCGTCCGCTGCCCACGCAGGATTAACCTTAAATTCCCGAATAGAAGGGTAGTCGATTTGCTCCTACACTTTCACTGATATCTGACGCTACAGATCCCAGGTTTCTGGTAAAGTCACTCTAAACAGTGTCAATTAAACATTTCCTCTCCGAACGGAAAATCTTAAAGCTACCCACGTACACCAGAACCGATTTGTGTTTGTTTTCTCAGGTGAACAAAACCTGCCTTTTACGAAGGAAGTTCATTAAAAAGAGCTTGGATCGGGATCTTCTGCAGCATGGCTGCGGAAATCCGAAACACAATCTTTATTTTCAGGGATTAAAATAATGATGCTTCACATACCTTAAGGAGGAAAAGAAAAATCCAACAGTCCCCAAAATTCAGCTTCTTTCAGTGTTCATTTAGAGGCAATGCACTTCTTTTTTTCTGGCAGTAAGAATATTTCACATGATTCTTCTCACAAACAGGATGCCTGGAAAATTGTTACTCAACCAAGATAGGTTTTGAATATGTAATTTGCAATTTGCCACATTCCACTGGGAGGGAGATATGGAGCGAGTCTCGGAGTGTCTTTTTACACCTACTTTCGCCTCCGCGGGTCAGTTCGTTTCCCAGGACCGAATGGCAGAGACCTAGGAGCTGGTTTCTCAGAGGGTCTCTCTGGAGTCTGTGCCCATCTCATGCAATAAAATCTCCGTGTCTGAATGTGAAATGAGCTGCTAGGTAAAGCCTCAGCAAAGAAAACGGAAGGCTTCAGCTTGTGGAAATACGGAATCATTCCAGCACCTGTTTTTCGAGATAAACAGTGTGTTTCACGCACCCTCCTTCACCCCGGCAGGTATTGGGGTGCCGGATCCCATTCAAGAAAACTCCTCACTTCCCTTCTTCCTCTGTAATCATCCCTCAATCCCTCCCCCCCCCTTCCCCCGCGAGAACACCCAGCCCTTATCTTCATAGCTTCACCTTCCATTTTCCCAGACAACTGGAGTGTGCGTATGTGGAAGGAATTGAATAGTACCCCCAAAATTCGTTTGGTCTAGTCCCTGGTAGCGGGAATTTCCTTCCATTCAATCCTGGAATAAATTTCTTGCTGGAACTTTTCTGGAGGGAAGAGAAGCGTTAGTGCAAAACAGACTGAAAAATAAAAATCTTTTTTCCGTCCTGGCATCCATAGTTAGAAAACAATATCAGAAATGGGGAGGGACAGAAGGGCATGGGGACTCATGGGCATTCGAAAGGGAGACCATTGCCCGTATTGATGTCGTTCTCACTTTTTTTTAAACAAACGTAATGGTGTGAGGAGGCGTCTCCAACACACAGTAGCCCTGAGCAGCCGCGGCAGTGCAGACCCAGACACGGCCCGTGTGGGTCCGGCACCGCAGCCGCACATTTCTCTTTCTAAATTCTTTGACTGCTCGGCAGCTAAACGTTTGAAATTTATGAAGGATCCTCATTCCTACGCTTGGTCTGTAACTTCTGTTCGGAGGACGGGAAGGAATACGAGGACGGCGTGGGGAGAGCAGCCTGCCGTCCCCGCAGGAGAGAGCCCGGCGGTACCGCGGAGTGTCCCGCGGTGTGCGCGCCCGGCTCGTCCCAGTGGACAGGCGTCCCCCGAGGAGCTCCTATGCACTGCAGGGGCGAGCTCCTTCACACCACCTCTGGTCACGAAACGTCTCTCCATCACACATAACACCCTTTCACAGAAGGTTTAGGAGATATTCCATCTCTGGAAACACAGCGGCACATCTGCATGCAGCGCTTAATAACCGGGCTGCCTGGCGGAGGGAGTAGGGTCCCTGAAGAAAGATGCTTTTCAAAGCTATCTCACCTCAGCACAGAATTTGTTTTCCTTTTGCCGCCGTCTCCCCCGGGATCTGTCCAACCCCTTTCWGATGGTTTTAGCCCGCTGAAGTCAGCTTTCTGTTTTCAAGCCTTTAAGGAGAACGAATGCCATACGTGGCGCCAATTCTTCCCTAGGTTACATCTTTCCTTCCCTTTGAAGTCCGCTGGGTTGCACAGAGGTAAATGAGAGCAGAATTTGGTCCCTGGAGCTAACAGCGATGTGGAATCACTCTAATTTTTTATTTATTTATTTATTATTTCCTGCCGAGGAAGGACGGATTTTAAGACCCGGTTATAGTTGGTATCGTGCTCTATATTTAATGCTCAGATATTGTAAAAGTGTATATATAAATGTCGGCGCTAATCTTGGCGGGGAGCGCTTCGCCAAGACGGGCGATTAAGGGAGAGGAATCCCCGCTGGCGAAGAAGATTCTGCGGGAGTGTCGTGTTTTCCCAGCGGAGCAGGGGTGAAGAGCACAGAGGACGCTGCAGCCCATCCCGAGCTCGGCCCCCGTACGAAGCCGAAGCTTCCACGGCCCTGCGGGTCAGCCACCGCCGCCTCCGGGGTGACCCGATCCTGGCGGGAGGGAAGGGGTGGAGAGGATGCCGGGGTGCGGAGCAGCTCCGTGGGGAGCGGGGGCTGCCACCGCCCAGGCGGCTCCTCTCCTGCAGCGGGACAAGGGGATAGGCATCTGTGGACAGGCATCCGAGCTCTCTCCAGCCTCACTAGAAAGAGCCCCGCTGCGGCTGGCAGCTCTTTGGGGGTTTACAGTCAGGGGAGATGCTCCTTGTCCTTGGCTTTCCTGGAGTTTAATAGCTGTCTTTAAAGAGGGACATTTATTGGGATAAAAGTGGATTGCAAGCTGCAAAAACATTGCATGTGTCTTTCATCTAAAAGACATCCAGAGCTCCGTTTTTTCCCCTCTCCTCTCTCTCTCTTCCACATCCCCCCC
>NW_026623464.1:770610-771979 GCF_030028575.1 Malurus melanocephalus | reverse complement strand
AAGTGCCAGCGCACGGAGATGCGGGGGCAGGGACAGGACCTATTTCCCCGGGTCCGGAGCGGGCGTTGTTCCGGAAGGTGCAAGGAGGAAACGTGCCATTTTTCATGAGAAATCCGGGGACGGGAACTGCCCCTGGAGCAGCCCTTGGGGCAGAGCCAGCCCCTCTCCCGGGGCAGGCAGCGAGCTGGCCTCCGCCGCACCTGGCCGCGCACCGCGGGTACCTCTCGTCCTCCGCTCTCCTTCCACATCTCCCGGGAGCTTACGGAAACCGCTTCCACATCTCCCTCCCCGCCAAAGCGACACCCCCGCACCACAAGAAAACCAGTCCCATCCCAAGTTCCCGAGCACTATCTCTGTGCTCTGTCACGACGGGGCTCCGCGCCTCCCGCAGCCCCAGCTCGGTGGTGGCGGCAGGTAACGCTGGGAACTGGGAAAGAGCCGTGGGGGTCGCAGCCCGATCCTTACAGATGACAGGGAAGGGCAGACTGTGCGTGTGGCGGACGGCGGCCACAGCTACTCGACAGTGGCTGAAATAAGCATCCCTCAGCTAGCTTTTTCTCCAGGAAAATATCAGAGATCAGCTGAACAAGGAAGGAAAGCTCCTTGCCGTGAAATATGCTGGATGAGAACTGGCCTTCCCTTCACCTTTGACTGGGTTCGCAGGGAAGGTCTCTAAGTCTCTCCACAGCCCCGGCTGGCCAGTACTTCACCGAGACTTCAGCCGCTCAGTAAAGCCTAGCTTCTTCTCCCCCCCGCCCCGCCCCAGCGGGGGAAGGGCCCACAGAATCGGGTTCTAAAATAGCTTCAGTAAAAAAGACAAGCGCGGGCCCACGATGTTGAAATACTCTGAAGTGATTACAATCTCAGGTTTACTTGGCTTCATCAAGTACTTCTTTAATTAGGAAGCAGGAAAGCTCTTTTCCCTAAACCGTGCCTTTTCGAAATAGCCCATTATCTCTCCCTCTCTCGCTTGTGTTTTAAATCTTGTCAATGTGCGAAAGGACCGAGGAGTTCAACATCTCAAAGCTCACACTTCGGGTAAAAACTACTTTCTTTTCCAATATCCATAGGAATGCATGCATATATGGCTCATTTATTTTTATTTTTATTTCTAAGACCTAAAAATAATTCTTTCATTAAAAAATGGTATTTTAAAAAAATTATAATGTTTCATGAGATTTAAAATAGAGGTCAGTTTAACCATTTTGCATGCACACACACACCCCGCAAACAAACACACGCAGAGAGGCAGACTGATTGAGATTTGTTTCAAAGCAGACAAATTCTCTTTTAGGCCAGTTTCTGATGCGAGAGAGTTATAGTTTTAAGTTTCTCTATTTTCCATTCCCTCTACACAAAAAAAAAAAAA
>NW_026623464.1:675506-770319 GCF_030028575.1 Malurus melanocephalus | reverse complement strand
AAAACAAAACAAAAAACCTGTCTGCAATATTTCTTTCTCTGTTTAACTCTAGAACAAAACTTCTGAGCTGTTTAATAAAGAAGAAACACCAGTTCTTAATTTTACAGCTTCAGAGAACAGGACTGTAGCTACCGAGGTATCAGTCAAATCGATTAAAGAAGATCCTTAACTTGAGGGTGTGTGCCCCTGAAATTACCTTCCTCTAAGCCTCTCAGGGAGCTGGGGGGAGAGCGAGGGAAACGAGAGATTACTCTTTCCAGGATCCCTGGAGAAATGTGCGTAGGTTGCAGAGGGGAAATGTCCTTTTTATTTGTCCTCCCTCCCTCTCTCCCCTCACCCTCCCCGAATGCTTGTGCATGTCTGTCTGAAACAGATCTGTCTGCCGAAAACGGGCCTGGAACTCCCTCCTGCGTTGGAATTAGGTCTTAGGGGACCTGGGGTGGAGTTAGGCTGCTTGCTTATTTTCATATTCATTAGGAATGGGAGGTTGCACAAGTCCTGCTGAGCTTCAAGATATAAGAGCAACTTCGGGTTCCCCTTTCAAGACAAGACAAATCAAAGGCTCAGAGGCAAAACGGCTCCCTAAGCACTGAACGCCTCTTCCTCCCTCCTCCCTTCCCTCCCATCCACTCCTCTCCCTCCCTTGCTCACAGCCCAGCCTCTGTCTAGGGAAGAAGCTCTCAAGCAGCCTTAGATGATTATGGATTTTCTGAGCGAGAAGTTTGCCCTGAAGAGCCAGCCGAGCAAGAACAGCGACTTTTACATGGGAGCAGGAGGCAGCTTGGAGCACGTTATGGAAACTTTGGACAATGAGTCCTTTTATAGCAAAACGTCAGGCAGCAAATGCGTGCAGGCCTTCAACCCTCTGCAAAGAGCTGAGCATCATGTGAGGCTGGAGAGGACATCACCCTGCCAGGACAACGGTGAGTCGTCATCCCAGGGTTATTCTCCCTCCTGGAGATATACGGGCCAGGGATTCTCCCGCCCCGGGAGACCAAAGGCGGCTGTGCAGCCTTCGGATGTGTGCATGCAAGGGGCTGTCACGTCGTAGTAAAATAACAATAACAATATTAATGATATTACTGCCACTACTTATTAAAAAAAAAAAAAAACAAAAAAAAAAAAAAAAAAAAAAAAAACCAAACAAAAAAAACAAAAACAAAAAAAAAAAAAAACAAAAAAAACCCCAAAAAAACCAAACAAAAAACCAAAAAAAACCCCAAAACAAAACAGAACTCCGGGAGAAGGCAACAGCCTACTTCGAAGAGCTCTTTTCCTTGAAGTGAAACACTCCGGCTGCTGCCTTCCCTACCGCTCCCGGCCCGTGTCTCCCGGGTTGCCGAGGGACGGAGTTCCGGGCGCGCCGGCACAGCCCGCCCGGGACACCGAAGGGCTGGAGGGTCCCGGAGGGCGCTGCAGGGCACGGCCGCCCCCGGCACCTCTCGGCACCCCCGACCGCCCCCCGGCACCTCTCGGCACCCCTGGCCGCCCCCGGCACCCTCCTGACCGGCCCTCGGCCGCTCCCTGGTCACTCTCCGCTCTCGCTGAAAGCCGCGGCGTTTTCATCCAACAAACACCCGGGAAAAAGCATCCCCAGATGTCGGTGCCGGAGGGACCCCGGACACGGCCGGGTCTCCGGTGCTGATCCAGGCAGGGAACGGAAGGTCGCTTGGTCATGTTTGATTCCTTCAAATATTGTCCTGCGACGGTAGCCTRGTCTCTGCCGCGTTACCAAATGATGCGTAGGGGTGATTCTTCCGAAAACGACATCGGTATTCCAAACAATAGTGTTAAAAATTCTATCAATTGTTAAAATTTCTAGCCCATCGGCTGGGAGAATGCGGAATATTTTATTTTTAAAACATTTAAAATTTTCCTAATTATTCCAACGTGATGAAAATCGGTATTTATTTTTAAATATTTTAAAAATTATTTCCTAGAAGTATTGGAAACTATGGCTAAGATTAGCTGCAATAAGAAGACAAACAATGTCATATGGTTTTTGACTCGTATAGACATTAAACGGGCTTTTTTGGAAAATTCTTTTCTTTTATTTGTATGAAACAAATTGTGACACATATTGATAGATTTCTTCAAGTGTAATTTCAAAAAGAAAAAACGAAAGAATGTATAAATCAACATTGGTGTTTTTTTAAAATTAATTAATTTAACGTATGCCTCGAGGGCGTTGAGGCATTTCCTATCTTATGTGTCGATGGTAAGTATCTAAAAATTGTCTCAGTACAATCAGCTCGAATTGAAATAAAGGAAATTGCTGAGATTGTGAGAAAAATTCAAAGYAAGCTCCTTATAATATATTACATGCCATTTTTCTTAATTTTGATTTATGTAGTGTTTTAATATTTTTTTTAGAACAGATTTTGTTTTATCTGTATAACTTATCTCATTATTTTTCCAGTGATATAAGATAAGTTAAAAATATTGAAAAGTAGGGATTTTTTTTCATTTCCTATTAAGAAGCTACTGTGGAATGTTTTCTATCTCTACCACTCAGGTTTTACCTAAAGACCAATGGTTCCTGCATTCCTTATACAAAGTATCTCTTTTAATAAGCTAACATTTTGCAGAAATGCTCTGTTTTGTAAACATAACAAGGCTAATTGAAAACAATTCCACTTCACAAATCCAAAAGAAGATATATGGAATTTATTTAGTTTTAAAAGTGAAGTTAATATTTAATTTAATTTGCTTCTTGATTTGTCAGTTTACAGCTATTTAGTTTACTTCACTGTTAGTTTGTATTTTCATAGAAATAGAGGTTTTTACATGTTCTTCCAAGTTTAAGGGAGTGTTTGTCAGTATCTTTGTGCCTCTTCTATGAAATTCTATTTTGGGTTAAGATTCCTTTTCTGTACTACTCTAGTTGATGCTGATTTCATGGATTGTTAACTACTTTAGCGGCAGTAGCAGCAGAGTGAAAATATCCAAGTACTCTTGTACAGCCTCCTTACTCTGTAAATTTTCAGATTATATTTTAAGATACAATTTACAGTAAAAATTCAATGTGATTTAGCACTTTTATTCTACATGTAGTTAATATTACAAATTCCTCCTCCATGATCTAGTATAGTAATAACACAGTCACGACAGAATCTTGCTCCTTGTGAAACTGTTTTATATGAACTCCTGAACCTAAACACTTTCTCTTCCCCCTTGATCATTTATTAACCAGCTGTTAACCCACCTTGTATGCAGTGAACTACGGGATTACTAAAGTCGAAGGACAGCCTCTTCACACAGAGCTGAGCAGGCCCATGGACAATTGCAACAATCTCAGGATGTCTCCAGTGAAAGGGTTGCAGGAGAAGGGGGACCTGGATGAACTTAGTGATAAGTGTGACAGCAATGTCTCCAGCAGTAAGAAGAGGAGACACAGAACAACTTTCACCAGTATGCAGCTGGAGGAACTGGAGAAAGTATTCCAGAAAACTCACTATCCTGATGTCTATGTAAGAGAACAGCTAGCTCTGAGAACAGAGCTCACTGAGGCCAGAGTCCAGGTAGGAACCAAACATTTCTCTGACAAATTGTGCATTGTAGGAATGAGTAAGTTACACTCTTGGGGATTGTATAAAAGCCCATAAAGCTAAAGTAAACAGCTCCTTTAGCTTCTTCATTTCTTTATGGATGGGAGATGTTGTGCTGTAGTACTAAAATAACTTGTTATTTTTTAAAATAGCTTGTGTTGCAGCTCTGAACACTTGTTTAAAGGATAAGAACACAACATCAATAGTAAAGCTGTCTTGATCTCTTGCAAAATTCCGGGCAGTGAAAATGTAAAGTGTTGCATTTAAAGATCCCACTAAAGAGTTGTTGCCTGTAGTTCAGACTGATGACAATGCAGAACTCAGATGGAGAGGATTCTGTGTGTGTAATGGCATGAAAAGTGCAGTTTAAAAAGTAATCAAATTCCTTGTTTAAGTAATCAATTTCCTTTGTTAAGCAAAGAGTATGCAGTGCAGTGAAACTGCACATATATAAATGTGCATAAATATCTATATATACATATATGTGTGTGTGTGTGTGTGTGTGTGTATGTGTGTGTGTGTGTATGTGTGCCTGTATAAAACAAGGACATCATCCTTTCATGTCTGCTGTACGGAATGATCATAGAAATCACAAAAATAGGAGGTATATTTGCTGGTTTTTAAACCTTCATAACTGATGAATAATGTTATTCTAATTTTTGGAGCAAAAAGAACTGTTGACTGCTTAGTACATATTTTGAGTTTCTTAACTGTGTACAAATGTAATTCATTCAGTATGTGCTTGCATAGTAATCTCAATAATATTTATGGCTTTGGATGCGCAGTGGTGAGAAAAGAAGCTAAATATCCAGGAAATGCAGCCTTTCCCTTGTGTAGAGGTCTTCTCTTAGAAAAGGGTGTAAGTCACATATTCCAATTTTATCTAAATTTTAGATATATTCCCTGTTCTGGTAATGATCATTATTTCAATTTAGAGAATAGCAGTCCTGTTGATTCTTGCAGACTGGGATTCATTTTTTTAATTTAGTGACTTGAATATGATAACAACTTCACAACTTGTAATTAAACACATATTCAAACATGCATATAGAGAAATAGACGTCAGTTCACATGCATACAAACTGAAATTAAATCAGAAACACTTTCAGTAACAAAGTCAGCTAATTAATTTTAGAAAGAAGTGCTCTTTTCATGTCTATTCAACCAGACATTATATTCGCTGCTGTCATCAGAAAATAGAGTCCAAAACGGTGTGTTCAGTTACATCAATACAATATCAGCAATGCCAATAGAATTTATTTCAATGACTTTTTACTCTTCAGGCCTTGCACAATCCCACTCCTTCTGAATTAGGTGCAGATTTCCAATTATGACTTAGTCTTGATTAAAAAAAAAAAAAAGTAGCATAATTTTAAAACACTGTTGTAACAAATGCATAATTCTGAAATACAGATAACAACTTCAAGAACAAATTAGTAGTGAGAACAGGGAGTGGTGAATTGAATTAAAGTGAGTCTATTGAGCTTTTATCACTTTTTTTCCTAAGGTTTACAGGCTTTATATGGTGAGAGTATTAAAAAGAAGACAGTAAATAAAAAGTATACAATCTATATCAGACTTTCACAGCGTATCAATTTCTATTTTATTTAAACATGTTCTTCCCTTTCTTAAAAGAGAACTGATCTTTGCATTTCTCATATGCTAAATATGAAAGGACATGTTGATCATTTCTATCCAGAGTAGCAAGCGTATTCCATCACAAGATTAAGCAGTTTGCAAGGCCTTACGTCATTAAAGACGAGCATCTGGCAATTCAAGGATAACAAGCAGCAGATYTCTACATTGCTTTGTGGAGGCTAATGGTTACTTTATCTCTGCCAAGAGTAAGTTTCTATTAAAGTGGTGTAAACAGAAACATTTTTGGGGATCGTCAAAGGAAAAAAAAAAAGTGCTTTTTCTCATTTAGCTCCATGAATTCAAGCAAATTGTTTGATTTTACTGTAGCAGAGTGATCAGCTGGATACCTTACCCACAGTTCCCTTCACCACCATTTATTTCATCAACATCCAATTTAATATTTGTCCTGCTCACATGCAGACAGAGCCAACTTGAACCTGATTTTTCTAAGTTGTTCTCTCTCCTGCTGTGTGTCAGTCCAGTAGTTGCTTCCCATTTTAGGGAGATTGTCAAGTCTTTTTCAAGAAACGAGCTTCATGACTGTACTTCTTCATCGTGTCCTTGATGCCTCTTTTTATTTTGCCTTCCCTTTTCTTTTTGCTGAATTTCAGACATCATAAATAACACAAATTTGCCACCAAAGTCCCTAACAATATATACTCAGGAGTTATATGCATGAGCCTTTCTTTGATTGATGAATACATTTTAAAAGAGTCCACATACTAAATCTGCAACAAGTCTTCAGGAATCAAAATAAGCAAAATTATGCCCTGATTGCTTAAGCAGTATCAAAAGACAGTTGTGTTCTCCAATGATCAATGCAAGAATGGAATCATAAACCAACAGTCTTATTTTAAATATCTCACAATATGTGATCATAAGATATCATTAAAAATACAGGAAATGTCCATACAAAAACCCACTATGTATGTATATATCAAAATGAATACGTGATCAATTTAGAAGGAAGACTAACCAATGTCATTGTTTGCTTAAAAAAAAAAATCTATTAGTAATGTAATTTCTTAAAGAAGTCTTSGTGAGCTTGCTCACACTAGAACAATAAAGACTAGTTGGATATTACTTTTATACAGTGTTACTTTTCTTTGCAATCCCCTTAACTCATCAGGCTGATTTGTAACCAGTCTAAACTAAACTGTCTGAAAGAAAAAAAATAAATTATGAAAACCATGGGACAAGGACAGTCATCAGTAACAGAAARAAATGGGCATATAATGGGTTTTTGGTATAATACTTGACTCTCAAAATATTACAGAGCAGTCCAAGGGGTATAAAGAAATTTAAGCATAAAATCTAAAGTATTCCATAGTCTAAAGTGCCATTATTTTGCTTTCTATTATAAGAAACAGATTTCATCTAGCACCAATGTGAAAAAAAATCACAATAGGTCAAAAACTGTTTATGACATGGTGAATTTTATTGTCTTCCTGGCCTTTTAGACTTCCTTATATTAACTTTTCTGCTGGGCAGACTACTGTCCTTGTGCCAGTTTTTCCTGCCTTTTATTACTGCGCTTGATAAAGATTATGTACACCTCTAGGAGGCAGATTATGGGTAGTCATAGCAAGTCAGTGGGCATGGGGCATGGGAATTTAAGAGAAAGTTTCTTTGCAATTTTACTTGCTACAGACTGATTTGTATGGGTTGTTTTTTGTTTGTTTTGCTTTGGGTTTGTTTTTTTTTTTTTTTGAGAAAATAGAAAGTAAACAACATGTACTTGTAAAACAGCCAGGAATAACTTGAACAGGTCTAACACTGACAAGATTGAAACTGTAAGAATTTAATTTTCAGGTGGACAACTTCTCATTTGTAGATGAACAGAAATTTTCAAAGCCACTGTCCAAAACATCTTCTTTTTTTCCTAAAACTCTTCTCACAGTGTGTMATTTAGTTCACATGGATGAGTGTTTCCTTGTACACTGTAGGTTTGGTTCCAGAATCGAAGAGCAAAATGGAGGAAAAGAGAACGCTATGGTCAGATCCAGCAAGCTAAGAGCCACTTTGCTGCCACCTACGATATATCTGTTCTTCCAAGGACTGACAGCTACCCTCAGGTATGGTAAATATCAACCAGTACTTTGGTTCTACATTTGACTGAGTCATCCTAGCAGCTCTGGTCTTGTATACTTTGCTAAGATGATGCATGAACTGTGGGATCACCAGATAGCTTCCTTCAGATGTATTGAACCGACATAATTTCTCTTTAATGGACCTCAACAGACCATTAAATAGAACAAGTCTTCCACTAGCATGAAATCATAATACAACCATGCAGAATCAGAATTTAATGTATACGGCTGGGACAGAGGCAGAGGGATAAGACAGCTGTTTCAGACCGTTGTAGTCTGTTTAATTTGTTTTGTTTTTTTGTTTTTTTGTTTTTTTTTCCGGTTCCCCATTAATATATAGTAAGGTATACTACACAATGAAATTGTAATAGTCTGTCTCTGTTCTCCAGTCCTTTGGTTCACTGCTTTGTCCCACTATCTGCTTTTTGTTTGTCTGCTTGCTTGTTTTAGCACATTGAATACTCTTACTCTGAAGCCATTGTTTTTCATGTCTCTGGCTTTAGGACATTTAATTTGCCACATAATTAATAGAAAAAAAATCACTATACAAAGCAAAAAATCTTTCATGGTTCCCTTTCACTAATGGTGTTCAGGTTCTCTTCTGCTTCGTTAGATAGCTGGGTCTCTGCCAACCTTAAGAATATACTTATATTCTATGTGAGCCTGCTTTGGTCATGCTCTGAATTGGCTCAATGAAGAGTTCTTCAGGGTCAGGGGAGACTGGCTGGATATTGACCCAGCACAGAAGGGCCTGGGAATGCTGGCTGACAGCAGCTCAACATGAGCCAGCAGTGCAAGAAGCCCAATGGCATCCTGGCGTTCCCCTGACCAGAGCAGGGATTGTCCTCCTGTGCTTGGCACTCGTGAGGCCACACCTTGAATCCTGTGTCCAGTTCTGTCCTCACTACAAGAAAGACATTGAGGTGCAGGAGAATGTCCAGAAAAGGATGATGGAACACATGAAGGGCCTGGAGAAGGGACTTATGAGGAGCAGCTGAGGGAGCTGGAAATGTTTATCCTGGAGAAATGGAGAATTTGGGGAGACCTTATGGCCCCCTACAACTGCCTGAAAGGAGGCTGTAGRAAGGTGGCCTTGGTCTCTTCTCACAGGGGACAAGCAGCAGGTCAAGAGGACATAACCTCAAGCTGAGGCAGGGGAGATTCAAGTCAGATATCAGAAAGAATTTTTTTGCTGAAAGAGTGGTTAAGCATTGGAGCGGGGGAGTCACCATCCCTGGAAGTGTTCAAAAGATGGAAATGGCAATTGTTGCTATGCTTTAGTTGGCATGGCAGTGTTCAGTCAAATGCTGGGCCTGATGATCTTGGAGGCCTTTCCCAACCTTAATGATTCTATCATTCTCTGAACGTGATTAGCTATGAACCTCATGCTTCACCTACTCAGCTTAATGGCACTGAAGAGTTTGCATGTTACAAGGTTTGGTGCCTGGGCTAGAGCTGGATGTCTTCCAGCAGCTCAGAACATGGGCACAACCATTTCAGCTGTGATGGCACTTTTAAACTCTGGTTTTATTTTACCAATGAAGAGTGCAATAACCCAAGTTACATCAGCAACCACTGCACAACACTCTGTGTTCAAGCAGGTGGACACAATCTCAGGTAGTCTCAGGAGGGTTCACAAAGACATAGCAAAGCATGTTCACTCAAAAAAAACCCTCCAGGTGGCCATCTCTCTTCTGAAGGTCTTTCTGACTTACCTGTAGCAACATAACAAATGATACTAGGAACAGGGCTTAAGATTTGGGGTTTCTGGACTAAATTTTATGTCTGCAAGCTTGTCTCATATTTCTAGTAGGATTTCATCTACTGCAAATTTTCCCAGTTGACTAAAATTTCATTAATGTAAGATAATGGAATAATATAAGTCATTGGTAAGTACTCAAAATGATTGTCCTAAAATTAATGTTTTTCAAAAATCCCACATTTTTAAATTATATGATAATATATTCTATAAAATTCTAAACCAAATAAAATACCTATTCTGTAGTTTCTGATTGCTAAAAAGTTTAATTCACAGCATTTCTGTTTACATTTTTGTCAAAAAATCTCCTAGATAATGACACAACTAAGTTTCACCCTGACATATGTATCCATCATTAATTCATAAAATCTTAAAAACAGAAGATTGAAATACAAAGGTGGGTCACATAATCTTAGATCAAACATCTCTAAAATGTGTAGAAATATAGAATGTGTACTCATTCACAAACACTAATACAACATGCACACCTACAACCACAGACTAGCAGATAAGCAGGCATGAATGTTTATTAAGTCTGGTCACCTGCATGAGAAAGCTGCGTTGTACTGTTGTGTACTCCAAGAACAGGAGCAAGGAGCCAAATAAAGGTGTGAGTCCTCTTTACATTGGCTATTTCAGCTGAATGTTGCATGCATGGCTTGGCTACATGATAAAAAACATGTAGCCCACTCCTCAGGGAAGTTGGCTACTTTTCTGTATACTGGAATATGAGTAGGTATCAGACAATGTTTAATAAAAATTCACRTTCTTGCTAACCTGGTGGTAATTCTTCATAGTTTTCACATTTTTAAATCCTCACCTTCAGTAAATGCATGTCTCTATCATACACATAACATTTCCTGTGAGAACGCCTGAGACAAGGAAAATCTGTCTCAAAAGCACAATGGCCACTAGCATCACTACATTCAAATCTTTTGAACTAGATGTCCATTTTAAAGTGCCTCATTTACAGAAAATAAATATATAGCACCCAACTTGCTATAAATTCATCAATCTATCCCACAATTCAGGCAGAAAAGTTATTTAAAATTGCTACTTGCATTTTTCCTTCTAATGTTACAGACTGATTTCCCAACAGTTCCATTATTTCATTGTAGTTAATACAAGAAAAGAAATCAAATGGCCTTTTTTTCTTCACTTTTATTCCTGCACTACCACCTATGTACCAGCACTTCTATTGTGACAATGAAATAAGCAAATATTAGACAGGCTTTGCCATACTTTTGAGGAAATAGTTTTTCTTGCAGATTGTGGAATACAAACCACTAGAGCTTATTTAAAAAGCCTTTATCAACATGGGGAAAAACAGATTCCCTGTTGCTGGAAAGAAGTATAGGTTGAATGTTGAAAAAGGATGAAATCAAGCTGAGATGTTTACAGCTGTGTGGCAGAAACAACAGGAACAAATGTGAATTTCTGGTGTGCATTATAAGGATTTGCAGCCTGAAGATTTTCTGTTTTGAGTCCAGCCATGGATATGTTGAGAAAACACATATTGGCTGCGTTCCAGAAGAAGTCTCTTACAGTGAACAGAGGGTGTMATGGAGGCTTCTGCTTAGCCTCTTCACCAATAATCTTCACCAAACACGAATTAAGACTATCATCCTGTGATACTCTGTGTGACTTTATAAACCTGAAAGGCTTTTCCTGTGAGAAAATGATTCTTTCAGTTTATTTAAGACAGAAGGTTGGCTCTGAATCAGAGAAAGGTTGAGGAAGTGATCTCTAGAGGGAGTCTGGTCCAACACCTGTCGCTATAAACCAGTCCATTTGCTATTAAATTCTACATCTTCATCTTCACAATAATAACAATTTAGGGGTTTTTTTTTTGGTGGTTTTTTTTTTTTTTTTTGGTAGAGCAGAATTCTTTTGTTTTCCTATTTTAATCTAATCTTAGTTACTTTCATGGTATATTGACTTTAGATGTTGCTTTTTTTTTTGTTTGTTTGTTTGTTTGTTTTGTTTTTTTTTCCAAAATGTTTCCTCATCTATCTGCCAGGAGGTTGAATACTTCTTAAAATGGCCAAATTCTGCATGCATATATATTCCATTAATTTTACTATCAAAACCTGGATTAAGAGGAGGACAGTTTGTACAATATCACAGCACAATCTATTATTCAATTGTTTTTTTTCAAGGTTTTAACAACACTATGCTGAAAATCAGATTTTTTTTTCTAGGAAGATGTCATGCACACTTGTTTTCATTCCTTTTAGTAAAAGGTTTCAGTTTCATTAGTTTCAGTATTTGAACATCAAGCTTCTCTTGCAGATGCAACACATTGTGCTTTAAGACATCTTAAGTGCACTCAGAAAAACACATATCTTGGACAGTTTTAGCATAACTAGCAATATGCTACYGATGACATGAAAGTGAAAATGGAGCATCTTAACATCAGTGGGGAAATTAATGCAGATTCACTTTATAGGGAGGTTTACTTCCTTTCACCGGAGTGAATTTTTGTAAATGAGGCATAATTAAGTACAGTGCCTTGTGTTATTAAAGATGTGTCAGGATATCTGAGACTCCATTAAAGTGTTGATGAACGGGACTTCCCAGAAGGATCCATCCTTCATTGTAGGCAGCCATGGTCAGATAAGTATCAGACATTTGCATTTATAAAATGTAATGAAAGAGACTTATGCCAGACATATTCCCTTTAAAACTAGCAAAATTCTCATTATTTATTTTTTTTTAATCCTAAAGCATTAGTTGTAAAATAGGTAAGATGATCTCCAATATTTTTTTTTGTTCTGATTCTTGGTTCAGCTGCAGTCACCTGTAGTTATCTTACATGGATCTATAAATAATATGTTGGAAGAGGAACAATAAAAACCCCCTTTATCTTTGCTCTTCTCTTACCTTATTGGTCTTTATCTGACCCCTTCTGCCACCCCGTGTTAGAGGGAAGGCTACTGTTACAAAGGGGACTTGATCTCATCAGATTCAATGCTTACCTGTGAGAAGAAAGCAAGAAAACCTGAGACAAAATTTCATTCTGCCCCCTCCTTACTTACATACACAAGAGCCTACACTGTTATCACACAGACTTTTAGCTTTCCCTGCAGGAATCTAATTTATAAAGATAATATCTTTATAAATAAGTGCAGCAGGATGTAAATAAACATTAAACTGTATCATTGAAAAGCAGATGAAAAAGGGCAACATTTTTCTCCCACCTACACTCTTTCCCTACTTTGCATCTTTCCTCTTCCTTACTCATTCTTTTAATCATGTTCATTTGTTGTAATTTTCCTTCTAAGTTCTTTTAAGAGGATTCATTTTGTCACACCATTCTACTTTCCCTCTTACTATTACATACAAAATGTTTGGGTTTTTTTAATTTTCTTGAAAATGCAGGCAAGAGTTGGATCAGATAGAATTTAATTTTTTGTTTCAGTTGAGAAAACCCACTCCAATGCAGGTAGGAATTTTAGGACAACAAAAGCTTTTCAAAAGTATGGGGAGTGATATAGAAGGTGTAGAAAGAAAGGAAAATGTTGAAATCTCAGAAATAAAAGGAAGAGGTTGAAGTTTGTATTCCATCCACCAGAATGATAAATCAAATTAATATGTTGAACAGCATGGCATCACATGATGTGTTGGCAATCAAAGAGTGTAGAAGTGGTATCGGTATACATGTGTTMAGTACTTTCCTTGGATCATCATTATAGTTTTCTCTAGCCTTAGTACATATGGCTAATCCTCATTAGCAATAATCAAAGTTACATGCTCCAATTAAATGTTCATATGGAATATATTAGACACCACATGTTACATGACTTAAAATTTCTTTTAACTGTAGTAGACATATAAATGACAGTTAATCACAATAGTTCATTAAGGCTATGGGTACACTGATTAAATAGGAGTAGATGTGGCTGACATATCTGAGCTGGCTTCAAAGAAGTTTTAACACACACTCATGCTGTCTAACCATGATAGCATGGGCTCAACCCCCACCTGGATGCTGTGTGTCATGCTGCATGTGTGCTTACTTCCCTTATTGTGGCTGATCTTCCAACAGGAATCACACTTCTGTTCTTTCTGGGTGGTGTCTGTTCCACATAAAGTAGCTTTTTTTATTTTATGAATGGCACTTTAATTTTTTTCTTGGTAATAAACCACCTCTGTATGTGATCCTTCTCATAGACTCACTTTCAGTTTGTTGCTCTATGGGCTTTTTTTGTGAAACATGTATTTCTTTAAGTGTGTGAGTAACTTTACTGGGTCATAATTGTAAGGCAAATTCTTTTCTTTTTCTGAGATCCACAAWTTTTTTAATAGCATTTTTCAAAATATGGAATTTTGACTTTAACTGTATCATAGAGTTGAAACATAATTAATCCTTAGTGTAACTGGCCCCAAGATAGCAGTAGGAAGAACTTACAGTTTACTAAAAACCCTATACAAGAATGAAAGCTTGATGACTTTTCAAATCCTCATTATTTTGAAGATCAGCAAACTTGTTTAAATGTGGAATCTAATGATCAGATTTTTATTTTGTTTACCATGTAAGCCTAAATGTGGACTGAAGGAGTCTGTCACATTTTTTAGATCTGTATCACTACCATGGGCCAATGAGCATTTTATTAATACCTGTAAATAATGTGCTGCATCTTACTCATATGTACCTGAGSCCAATACAGTACAGGTGATCTTCCCATTTGCACTTGGTCCAACAGCTCCTACAAATTGATCACAAATTACACTGAGAGCTCTTCTGTCCAGATACAAATGTAAAAACACAATGAGAGGGATGAAGCTTCGGGACAAGTTGCCCATAGAAATTAATGAATCCCTGTAGCTGGAGATACTMAAAATGTAGCTGGATGGGGCTTGAGTAACCTTATCTAAAATCAAGGATAGCTGTGAGCAAGGTTTAGAAAAATTATCCCAGAGGTTATTTTCAGTTTAAACTGTTCCAAGAATCTACAAACTTGGGAAGTACAGGCAAATTTCTACCTGTATTTTGGATGTTCTGAAGACGCCTGCAGAAAAAAAAAAAAAAAGAAAAAAAAATATGGAAAGATAAATTGTGCAGATAGATACCAGTTGTGAACCAGCAGTTTTGAGCAGTTGAACAGCTATGGCATTTAATKTGCCTAAAGTAGCTCCTTGTGATAGCACAGATTTAGTGTCTGGCRGTGAAAGGACTGTTGTTTCACACAAGCAGAAAAGTGACAGAAGTTTAGCAATTCAGTCTAGCATTTGCATGTTTTCTCTAATTACAGAAATTCTTAACTGCTCTGTCAGTGCCACTCTTGTTTCCTTTGCAGTGACCAGGAACATCCTGAAAATGTGTAGTTTCTAATTATTCACTACAGTAATTATAATAATATTCAACATACATCATATTTAATATGTGATGTAATAAGAACATCTCTTAATATCTAGAGATCTTAAAAGATATTAGAATTTTGTTTCCCATATGAAGCACTAAACACATGTGCACTCAAATAGAAGTTTTGTGTCTGCTGGGGAGAGACTCTAGTCTGGATAGGCGGGTGACTGAAATAACATGAGTCAAGAGATTTGGTGATGAGAGACAAATCTAGGGAAGTGATAGCAAAACTCCCAGCAAATTTCTTGTTTTGAATTTGTTATTTCTCCAGGTGCTGCATAAGAAGGCTGAACCTCAGGGAGCTTGAAAGTTTAAAAGAAAAAATGCAATGAYACCGAGCAGGATGAGCGATTACCTGAGCTCATTTTCCTCTGCAGGGTCTAACAAAAGGTCATATGCTTAGGAAATTACATCATAGCCATGTTAACAACCATAACTCTCCAGTTTTGCTCTTGTCACAGCTATGAAATCCTCTTTCTTTTTCTATCAGGAAGGGTGTGTGTGCATATGTATGTGTGTATAAAACATACAGTAGGTAAATATATTGAAGGGCTCTGGTAATTTCATGGTAACCACAAGAGCAAAGCTCAAGTTGTTTGTGATGTTAACAGAAACCAGAGATGTGCTGTATGTATGGCCTCATTCACAGCCTCTGAATTGCCTTTTATACAGTTCATGGATCACACAAGATTTTAAGAGGAAAAATATTTTCTTTAAATTCATGTACACAGTGTTGCTTTTCCTTCTAACATACCAGAAGAAGGACTGATAATTTTGACTTATTGTAAAACATTAGTGTATTTATTTTTAATACAGGAATCCCCTCTGCACCCAAACTTCACTACAACATATTTATGTTGTAAATCCTTGAAATGAAAATTTAATATCAGAGGTAAAACTAAAATCAATAGAAAATTGATATGACTGAAACATTCTTTTGGAAAGCATAGCTGCCTCATGAGAGAAGAGGTAAAGCTTGCCTAGAATCTTGTGGCATTCCTGAAGTTAAGTTTACTAATTTGGATTCCTTTCTCTAAGGAAGGCACCCAGTGCACTCCTTTGAAAGTTTTAGGAATTAATAGCTTATTCACATACTTTAAGAAGACATGAACATATTTTAGGATTTGCAGCTGAATTCTGTTCTCCTTTACACCTGTGCAATCTCACTGAGGCTAAATTGAAAGAGATTTGTCTAGGATAAAAATAAAAGTGGTGGTACTAAACTTAGTTTACTGTGAACCAAACTACTGGAAATAAAGAAAGAAAGAGTGATTTTGTGATTTTTTTCCAGACCACATAGGTTATTGGACACTTTCAATCTGAGTCTCTGAGCCTTTTGAAGTTTTCCCATCATGACTGCATTAAAGGCAAACTTGCACATTTCTTTTGAAAATTCTTCCCATAATTATATCTCTGCAGCCTGGGTGACTGCAGCATTTAGCATAGCACTTCTTAGAAAGAAATTTTAATAAGTCAGATGAATGAGACTTTGTCCCATGTGAGTTAGCTTTGGAGATTATGAGGTCCTTCAGAAATAGCTCATTTATTAGACACTGCAGGGATTAACTAGTCTCTTCCTGGGGAAATTTGTCWGATTATAGGTCAAAACTGGCTCAGGTAGGTTAATTAAGGTGCAATAAGGCAGCTGGGGATCATGTCAAACTGTAGAGGGTCTCCCATGGGCTGATGTTTGATTCTTCTAAAAACTGATTTTGGGAGGAGGGAACTGGAAAGTTCTGAAACTTTTACTAGATTTCCTTGTGTAGGCTTCAGGCAACCCACAAGAAGGAGGAAAAATCTTCCATATTTTTCCTCAGGCACCTTACTCACTCTATCACCTGTCAGCAGAGTACCTAAAATACACAGGAGCAGAAGCCTGGGGTGTGCCAGGTGTGTGTGCCCAGATGTGTGTGTGGAGAGGCAAGCCACATCCACAAGCAAGTGTGGAGCAATGCATATGACTGCACACATGCATTTCTGTGTAAACAAACTGAGCACACCAAGAGTTGGAGGAGATGTGTTGCTACCATGGCTTTTCCCCTAGGCTTTTGCAGGAAACAAAAATGGAGCATTTACTGGATCTTCTTTTTGTTGCTGGAATTCCCAAGGAGCCCAGATTGGTTTGTCAGCTCTTGATGACCTCGCTACTACAGCTGTTTAAAATATCAACTTTGAAAATAAGACTGTTTCATCCTTCCTATCTGCACTAGATCTCAGCTAGATGAGTTCAGTGAACCATGATTTATAGCTTGAGCTTGTTGGTGGTTTGTGAGTATGTGCTGTTGCAAAGTGATAGGACTATGGGAGAAAACACAACTCATCAGCATCAGAAACATGTTTTCATTCTGTGTGTGTGTCTGTCATAATTCATTACTTCCTCTGACCTCTACTTTGACAGAAAAATATCACTCAGCTGGAGAGATAACCTTCATATCATAAAGTCAAAATTCCTTTGTCTATGGATTTGGAATAGGAATATAAAATTAAGTTTGAAGTGGGAACTCATTTTACAGTGCTAACTGAAGAGTGTTTGAGTTACTCCAACATATCACAGAGAAAAAAGACATGTGGGCTCAATGGCAGTGCATCAGAGCAAGGGTACACTGAACACATAGCAGATTTTTTGAATGAAGACAAATTTAGCAAAGGAAATCAAATAGGAAAGGATATAGTTACAGGCTGACAAGATCTGYACTGTGAATGAGGATAAAAAAATGTCTTGTCTGATGTTATTTGTACATTAAAAAAATTAGTATTCAGGAAATCTATATAGGTAAAAGAGGAGAAGACATACAAAGCTGTATATTGTTGTGTCCAAATGAGAAATTACCATGGAAGTTTGAGTATGTCAGAGATTGTATCATATACATGTAATACTGGGGGGGGNGGGGGGGGTTGTTTGAAAAAACACAAGGACAGTAACTGAGTGCAAAGTTTGGTCAAATCATGGTGAATAGAGCAGGAATGAAAGACCATGCAGTCTGAGATAATAACAAGAGCTGACTTGTGTTAGGCCTTGAAAATCTTCCTGTCCGTTCATCTAGTAACAAACAAGCGAAAAATACCTATCCATAAATAGTGTCTGTACATAGATGGGAGAAAGCCTGAAACTCAGAATGAAGCTGTGTCTGCCAAGTATAGAAAGGTTTATGCATCAAAGCTTGAATACATGGTTCCTCTAGACATCACTGGTAACCACAAATCTTCTGTCCTAGTCTGTCATGCTACATTTTCCAGGGATGCATGTGCAGTCTGTTGAGGCTGAACACTGAAACAAAAATGCCCTCAAAGTATAATTGCACATAAAAACATCATGAAAAGAAATTTTATCTCAAATCTGTCTTTGAAACAGATTTAAGAAAAATTCTTGAATGTATTATCAGTAATTCCTGTGGTTTATTTTATTGTTTCATTTGTTTTAAAGTCATTAAGGAAGGCTTCTTTTTAGTAAATTTTGCAAATACTTGTTGGTCTTTGTTGCTTGAGAAATCCAGATTTGTTTGTTTTGTTCACCCTTTTCTAGTCTTTCCTAACATTACAGTGGATATTCTAATAAGGAGAGCATTTATGGTGAAAATATATGTGCAAGATCTATGATCTTGCACACTCTTTTGAGAGTCCCTCATGAGAGTTTTGAGAGTTTTTCTCTGATGCCAATTGTGTGTTTTCATTAATTTGATTGACTGGCTGGGCTGATGGCACCCTGTGATTCAACAGTAGACATATATGGAGCCACAGAGCAAAGGGATGACAGAGTAAGGAGCATAACTCATCAGCCCTTGCTCTCAAGTGAACAGTCTCGTATTTTGACTTGTGATCTCTTCATACAATTTTCTAATGTGATTTCAGACAACTTGTTAAGTACTTGTTGCTTGTTTCAGAGGAGAACTAATTTTCTGTGAAGTAAAGCAAACCAAGTATTGCAGAAATTAAAAGATGAACAATCTAAATTTAATTGTTCTCATTTTGTATGTTTCAGATTCAGAACAATCTGTGGGCAGGGAATGCGGCTAGCAGCTCTGTGGTTACCTCCTGCATGCTGCCACGAGACACATCCTCCTGTATGACACCTTACTCCCATTCACCCCGGACAGATTCTGGCTACACAGGCTTTTCAAACCACCAGAATCAGTTCAGCCACGTGCCCCTCAATAATTTTTTCACTGACTCGTTGCTTTCTGGGGCAGCCAATGGACATGCTTTTGAAACCAAGCCAGAGTTTGAAAGGAGGTCCTCCAGCATTGCAGTTCTACGGATGAAAGCCAAAGAGCATGCTGCCAATATTTCTTGGGCCATGTAATATAGCAGTACCCTCTCTCAATTCCTTCTTTTTTTTTAATAGCAAACTAAAACCATTTTTATTTCCCATATTTAAAGGGAACAACAATAAGCTGCTGTGTGTGGAATGCTAGAAATCACAATATACACGATGTCTGCTTAAAGAAATGCAATATAATATTTAACAATAAACCAAGAATAAACCAAATAGATTTACCATGCATCAAGCTCAACAAGCCCTCTTTGTTTTGATTTTTATATATAAGTATGTTTTGTTGTACCAGTTGATGAAAGATGATTATAGAACCTGCAAAAAAAAAATAAAACTACTAAGCAAATGTGTCTACTCCATGGTTTTTAGCAGTCCTGTATAAAGAATTCTTGCTTTATAAATGAATAGTTCATCAGGGAACAACTCTGTAAAGGATAATAAATTTATTATGCTAAACCCATGATGTAAATCTCTAAGCACACCATGTAAAGAAGGAAATATAGGACCATTCATGTTGTAGGTAGAATTTGTGGCCTGAGTTCTTTCAGCACTGTGCTGCTGCTGTAGGCCAGCTCTGCTGTTTTGCTGAATGCATGTTGAGCTTGTTGAATTAATGTAATAAGAATAGAAGGAACTACTTTATCTTATGGACCTGAATGTATTCCTGTTAAAGATAATGAGATTTTTTTTCAGTCAAATATAACACTRAAAGTGTTATATTTTATCACAATGTTTAATAGTTTTCCAAGATGTGCAGAGATTGTGTCAACTAGCGTGTTTAAATCTTAAAGGCTGCAGGGTGTTGTGAAACTTGGGTGACTAAAAGACAGCATGGAATAGTACTCCTACACTTTTAGCAAAACGCAGATTAAGGAAAAAAACCTGAACAACCAAACAGTGAAGTCTTACTTCCCGTACAGTCCAACTTACTGGGTTTTGCTACTCTACAGTCAAATTGAAACAAAGAAAAGTCCAACAAGACGTGCCAGTTTAAGTTTGTGACTGATCTTAAGATGTTATTACAGTACAGCTCATTTAGTTTTAGTGACATTTAGTTGATACTTTGCTTATATACTTTCCAGAGTGTAAAACTGGTTTGCTACCTTTAAAGCATATAGGAAAAAATCTTTTTGACTGCAATGGCAGCAGGATTTGGCTCTCAGCTCCCAGCCTATCACAAAGGAATTAAAATGTCAGCAGACTTTCTGACATTTCTGGTGGAAAAAAAATAGAGAAGGAAAATACTTTACATCTGGAGAATTGCTATCTGCTTTGATTTACTTCTCCTCCCTTTCCCCTGTCACATTCCAAGCTCCTTCAGATGAGTGAAATGTCAGCCTCTTTGAAAGCAACAGTCAGTCTCTCGGGTTCATAAAGGCAAAGTAAATTAATTGAAATCAAGAAGGACTTGCATGGCTGTGATTAGAACAGGACACAACTCTCTGGGTACCCCCTGCTCATTTCTTGCTTTTCTCTCTGGCCATTAGTTAGGAACAGAGGGCGGTTGGGGGAAGAATGGAAGATCCAGGAAGCACATTTCTTCACAGCAACYGCAGAACTAGCAGTACTCACAAAAACAAACACACAGGAATCCCCAGATTTTCTCTGCTCCCACTCAGGGGGAGAAAAACTTAAAATAGGAGAGGGCTCATTCTGTAGCCTTTCAAAGGAATAAACAAACTTAACTTCGAAACCATCAGGGTCAACCAAAAATAGGATTTTTACATCAGATTCTTACACAGCTGAAAGGATGGTCCTATTTTCCGCTATTAATAAACTCAAATTTTAACACATATGTATACTACAATTTGTGGTTTCCTGATTCGATTCTCCTTCTAAAAATTAACTTCAACTTTGGCCTGAGGAGCTGGAAAAGAGAATTCTGGCTAGAAGCTATCTTTTCCATTTTTTAATGGTCTGTTTAGACAGCAGTCAAACTAGCCTTATGATTTAAAGCAAAGAAAAAGAATTTTATTGGTAAAGGTGATACTTTAGTTTTGTATGGACACTTTTGCCACATGTAGAAGGATAAAAGTGGTGGAAAAACAAGGGATTTCTTTAGCAATTTAAAAATATTGTGGTCTTTTTTTTTTCTTGTTGCTGTATTTTATTCAATTTCCACATAATCATTTTTTAAGATATAGTGCTAAGAACATGCCAAAGTGATATCCAGAATTTTTTAGGGCATCATTAATGGACAAAGCAGGGAAAGTTTAGCTGAAAATCTCTAATACATTTTTATTGTTGCCTCTTTCAATTTACTTATTTATTTTCATAACTGAATTTGCTATTGTTGTCTTCTGAAATCTCCCCCTCAACAATCTGTACAAGGTTTTTTGTCAGGAGTAAAATGTAACAATTCCTAGGAATTTATTGCAATTGCAGATTACTTGGGGAAAATAAATACCCATTTTCAAAATATTGCAATGATTTTAGATGCTTGAAGCTTTCAAAATCAAAGGGGAAAATAAAAAAMCATGTCATCTTCCTGATGATTTTAATTCAGTGAAAGGGATTAAATTCTAATTAATTCTTCACCCTCAAGTCCAGCAATGGAAATTATTTGTTCCGCGTTTCTAGCATAACTTTATAATTAAATAAATAGGTATTCAACCCTTCGTTAAACCTGAGGTGTGATAAGTTGCAGGCCTGCCTTAAGCTTGTCATGCTCTTGCATCAGCCTAGTCTCAAAGAATGAATGATAGCCTGTTGCTTGCAGCGTTTCATTTAGCTAATGAAAAAGTATCWTCGTGTTAGATGTCAAGTACTACAACAGGGTCACATTCTGCCAGTTTTATTTAGGAGTGCTTTACTCCCTGAGTAGTCGCATTGATGGCAGTGAGATTACTCACATAGGCCAAATTGTGAATCACTTGTAAATGTTTGTTCACAATAGCCCCATTCATGCAAAAAAAAGCCTCTCAGCACAACATGAGTAATCGGCTCATAATCAGGCCCATCTTAAGATCCTATTCAGCTCTAGTAAGGATGGCAGGATCTGGCTCTTGCTGGCTTAAGTCCAAACTTGAATTTTTTAACCAAGATGAGTAGCTCCTTATTCCACAAATGGTGCAAAGAGACCCAGCAGTGATATTTGTAGTGTTGTCCTTTTTTTCTGAAAAAATTCTAAAAAAGAGATATTTCAGTATATGTAAATAATTTAAGTAAGTTTCTATCAAAGGCAAACAATTTTATTTTCTACTGGATTATACTCCCATGTTTGACAGGACTTGTGTTCTTGTGCTTTGATTTTGTCACTTAATGATTTCTTCTCTTGAGCACCTAATCTTTTCAGTGCTCCTTGAACATGTGGAAAATGCACTAAAAACAAAAGGAGGTGATTTACATAGCTTCCTGCCAAGTATGTTAACTAATGTTTGAGAAATGTGGTCATCATGTTATGCTGAGAAGTAAATTTATAGAACCTTTGGGCAAAGAGTCCCTATCCTCTTAAAAGAGAAAGTGAAATATTGCTCTAATTATTGATGCACTGTTTTTTCTTCTGTGATTGATTCATCAACATTTTGAAAATCTTTAGCCTGTATTTTAACAAATTTTTGAGCAAATGTAAATTTATCTATAAAATGTAAACTTATTTATATTATGATTTTTACAGACTCATAAGTGATGGACAATAATGCATTTAGTAGCTAAAGATACAGTCTTAAAATCAAGATGGTCAGAAAAGTTTGACAGAAATAATTTCTACCTACAATTTAACAACAATATTACATACCACAGAAACATATTRATGAAAGCATCTTTAGTTGCTGAGAATAAGTTGAACTATATTTCCCACTTCTTTACTGTCATAACATTTTGTACAGTGAAGTGTTGAAAAAATCCAGCTCAATATGGAAATAGGCCTTGACTGTGCACTTTATGGTAAGGCTTGAAGCAGAAAATCTAACAAATATAACCAACGTTGTGCATTTAATAATGAGATAATTTAGCATGATAGAAGTAAATTATTTTGTTTGCAAAATAATAAAATATTACAGTTTTCTTTTTTCAAAATGACAAAGGATATTTTATTGATAAATTTCTAAATATCAGTTCTATTTAGAAATCAGAGTTAAATCGGGCTGATTAGAGTTAGAACCCATTAAAACTGCTTGTATTTCTTAGTTTCAAAATATTTTTAGGGGAAGTTCATTCTGTAACAAGGATTTCTTCTCTTCCTTCCCCTTAATGGTTTAAGCCCTGCCAGCAGTCAAGCCCCACGCAGCTGCTCGTTCACTCCCACACCAGAGAGATTGGGGAGAGAATTGGAAGGGTGAAAGCTGGAAAACCCATGCATTGAGATAAAGATAGTTTTATAAGGAAAGCAAACGCCACACACACTAGCAAAGCAAAACAAGGAATGAATTAACTGCTTCCAATGGGCAGGCAGGTGTTCAGCTATCTCCAGGAGAGCAGGGCTCCGTCATGCAAAATGGTGACTTGAGAAGACAAAGGCCATCACTCCAAATGTGTCTCCCTTCTTCCCCCCACTTTCTGTACTGAGCATGAGGCCATACTATCTGGAATGTCCCTTTGGTCTGTTGGCATCACGTGTCCAGGCTGTGTCTCGTCCCAACCTCCCAGACGCCCCCAAMTGCCAATGTGGCAGTACAAAGAGCAAAAAAGGCTTTGGTTGTGTGTAAGCACTGCCCAGTAATAACAAAAACACCTCTATGTAACCAACTTTATTCAGCACAGATCCAAAACAGCCCCATGCCAACCACTGTGTAGAAAACTAACTCTACCCCAGCTAAAAACCAGCGCATTCCCCCAGCTCTTCTGCACACAAATATCAATTGGTCCACTCATCTTATTCTCAGAATGTCCCTTTTTATTTGTCTGCAGTGATCTTTTTAGATTTGGCTGGCACTGGAATGATGAAGGAGTGTGCAGTGAATATGGGTCTATGATGGCTGAATAATCTTCTGGGAGGAGAGTCAGAGTACAGTGCTGGAGTAAGAGGGAAACCTAAACCAAATCAACCTTCCCTTSTCTCTCTGCCTAAATCACTTCTCCTCAGTCTCACCATGATCTGACAACAAAACATTTATTCCATTGCCGCCTTTCCAGTATGGGTTTAAGGAGAGATATAAAGAATCAAGAGTAAGTCTTGAAAAGGTAGGATTGGTAGGTGTATGACTGTCACTGGCAACAAATACATATTGGGAAATAAGGAGTAATTTTATGGAGAAGCATCTGTAATCATGAATATCAAGATTTTTTTTTCACTACATTTTTGAGTCAACATGAGGAGAGAACATTAAAACTCAGTGATGGTTAGAACACTGAGTCCACTTAATTCCTGAAGCAATCAGTCTCCTTTTCACCACAGGCTCGTTAAAACTCACATGGCTGTGACATGAAAATGAAGTAATATATCACAACACTACCACATAAAATAGATTTGCGACATTGGCCTGATCCTGCCTATTAATTTTAACTCTATTTAAATAATAACACAAAAATTGCACAGTTCCTCATCAAATCTGTTCAAATAATCCACATAGGATAAGTAAGGAAAACAGCCAAAACCAAGTAGGCAAATCTTTAAAATGCATTCTCTTCTCAAAGAACAGGGATTGGTGAGCCCTTATACTTGTGAGGTCTCCACTCCACTCTCACTCCAAAGCTCAACTTCAGCTTGCCTCATGCTGCCCAACTTCAAAACAATGATTATTCCCATAGGAATAACCAGTACACTAGACCAATAAATACATCAATGTATAAGAAATAAYATTGGTTAAAATAATTGATGTTAGCATGAAAAACATAATTTCAAAAAGTGTAGGTTATAGGATCAGGTCAAAAATCATCATTTCTGACTGGCTTATGGAGTGGAACTTGATGGTTTACAAAATGCTGTTACAGGAGTGCTTTTCTGTGTTGTAATTGTGGCAATGCTCCATAACGTAATAGCTGGCTGCTTCCTCTCTCAGAAGCTGATGTAATGATGGTTTCTGCATTCTTAAACTATAAATAATAATTGAAATAGACTTGATCCTCCCTGGCTTATACTCCTGTGAGAATATTTATAAGTACTAACCACAGTTCACTTTGGGCTCACTGTCATTACAGTGAGGCGAAGTCTTCTGCTGTAACCCAGTAATTGCAAAATATTAGATTTTTAATACCATTATTGCTCTGTGACTGAGCTATTTATTGATATGGAGGGGGGTGACTAAGTTATGTAAGACTTTTCTTGATTAAAACTCAAAAGCTTAATTTGCTTGGTTTTGGCTGAATAACAGTCTGATTATAATTAACAAAATGTTTGTAGGCAGGATGAAGTCCTAGTTAGCACTTTCATAATATTTTTGTCCATCTGAGAAGAAAAGAGCATCATTAAAATCAAGCTTTGTCAAACAGCATGCTCAAAGACAGAAGTATCTGAATCTTTCTAAGACTATTTACTCAGGTATTTTTACTAAAATGATTTTGGTTTAATCATTAAAAATAGAAAACAGCTGAGATCTTTAATGGAAAATAACAATATAAAACATGTTAATTGTATTTTCCCTTCAAAGTGATATTAAGGGAATAACTCTGCTTCTAGCRTACTAAGAATGATTTTCCTAATTTCTTATAAACATTTTAGTATATAATGAAATAAATATTTATATATGGAAAAAACTGTCAGATATTACTTAAGCACATAGGGTAAATAAAACACTAAATGATTTTGGAGGTCTTTTAGAAAAAGGTCTGGGATAGAGATCAGAGTTAGTGAGTATTTAGCAAACACTTAAGTAGTATATACAATGAGAAAAGAGGAAAATACACTCATTGGCTGTGAGTTTATTGAATATTTAGAGCCAGAAAAGTCAGTGTTGGCAAGGAGGGATGAAATTTTCTTTACTCAAAAATCTCCTTATGATCAAATCCTAATTGAAGTTAGCAGGAATCTTGCCAGTGAATTCACCTGGGAGTAGGATATGATCCCTAATAAATAATATAATAGATTTAGTATGCTAAGTTGAATTGTCCTGGAACAACATTACTTAGTTTATATGAATGGGTTTTTTATTAAGGTAGTCCATTCAGCTATTTTTAAAATGCTGAAATTTATTAAATCAGTGGTTTACAGCTGATTTACTACAATGGTTTCTATATTTGTGCCTGACTTTTTTTACAGATTTAGAGAAAAGGATAGATTGAGCGATGCTTTTTGTTTTTAGGGAGAGGTGTTCTAAGAGGACTGTTAGTTTTAGTGCGCAAAAAACACTTCTGTGCATATGCTAAATCACTAGACCAGAGGCATTAGCCCTTGTATAAAATAATTGGACTAATTCTCCTTTGGAATTCAGGCAAATAATGTAACTGAGATAAACAGAGTCAATTACATGTCCACATTTATCTACACTTTCTATTTATACTGTTAAATGCTTAAAACAACTTTGGCCCATAAATTTGCCTTTTTGTTCTCATTCTTTTGGCAGTGTTTCCTACATGCTGCACTTTCAGAGTGCAGTTTGGTCTCGTCTCAAATAAATAAGAGCCATGGAAGGAAAGAACTGCAGCTACAAAGTAGTTCTAACCCATTAAATGCAGATGGCCCACAGGGGGTTTAATCATAAGAGAGAGAACACACATCATGCTGAAATATAGAGCTGTTTTCTATCACTTGTTACCATTTGAATGTCTGTCCCAGGAAAGTGAATTCAATATATCTTCCTGGCCATCAGTTGCCCTCTGAATACTCCTTCTCTCTCTGATGTAGCAAGATTTCCCTTTAGAACATACAGAGATGAATGAGCTCTTACCACACGTAGAAGTGAAAGAAAACATTTCTTTCTGCACCAGAACAGATGAGATTCATCATTAGGAGAATGGATTTGACCTTGTCAAGTGGACCAAAGCAATTTATAAACAAACTCCTACAGGGGAGGCTACTTTTGGCCAAGTACTATATTAGCAGTGTTTTACTTATGCCCGCTGCTACCTTACAATAACTTCACAAACAGGCTGACTTCCTGAAATATAGAGTGCTGAGAGATAGCACAGATGTACCTAGAAACACTGAGATAGCGTAGGGTTACTTCCCTCCCTAGAGGCTGCATGAAAATATGTCCACCCACCTTGCTTTCTCATTCTTGGCAAAAGTTACTGATCACTACTCAAATTAAATCTTCATTTCAAGTTTCGATATGTATCAAAGAACATATTTATACTTCAATTTTGCATTGTTATATTGTTGTTTGTGTCAGCAGCACCCACATGGATGATAGTGTCCAACATGAAACTGAACGGCACTAGCACGAGCAGAGTTATGAAAGCAATTCAGAGTGGGTCTATTTTATTTCCAGCATCAGAAAAGGAACATAAAGAATCAATTGTCWACTACCAAGTTATTTAGATCAGATGACACTCCTATTAATACCAATAACTTTTCTTCCTTTAATAGGATATTTAAACTGGAGGTAGGAATTTCTCTCTCCTACTCCCAAGCCTGTGCTTTTTAAGTGAGTGCAGTGTTTATTGGTAACAAAAACATAATGGCTCAAATATTTTTGTCCTGTCTAATTATCATAAGAAAGGAATTTAAAATGAGGACATTTAGTAGCTCACAGATAAGCCTGCTGCATGGAAAGAGAAGACCATGTGCAAGTCTGAGGGGATGGCTGAATGCCAAAGTGGAGAAAAGACTCACTAGATGTGTAAACTACATCTAAAATTGACAAAACAGATTTTATTAAGACTTCTAGGATACACCTCCCCATCCATATCAACCTTAGTCATGCCAGCAGAGCTGGCGRTGTTATAATCTCCTCTGTGACTACAAAAAGAGAATCATGGAACATTTGCAGAAGGTTTTTGAACTCACTTTTCCTATGGTATGTATCCAAACAGAGATGTAGTTGCAGATGTGGTTACTTCTTCAAAGTCTACAGTAATAAACCTGTATATGTGGTAATGTTCTATTTTACTTTTTGTTGCTATTGCCTTAGAATCATAGTTAGGGTTGATGACATAGTTAGGGTTGAAGGAGCTCTTTCTTCTCATCCTTAGAAATTTAATAGACTATATTATGGAGTCCTTCAAGCCATGAAAATTCCCAGACATTCCAGGAGCCTCCATCACTTATGAGCCTTGTATGAATAGCCAAGAGCTTGATACATATTTTAGCTCGGAAGAAATCTGTGCTCTCCAAGTCTTGCCTCCTTCATCACAGAAGCTCTTTATTGTTCAAAACCCAAGACCACAGTCTTGTTCCATTGCCAGCCTGTGCTTCATTGCCAGGAGATAAAAATTCCAACCCTCTTGAGGTCAGAACAATGAAAAGAATTTCCCAAGTCCTTAAAAGGCACTATTTTGCATATATTCGTAGCTGCCTAGCAGATTTATGCCTTATTCTTCTGTAGGTCACGTTCTCAAGGTCTTTTGCTATGAGGCTGAGAAAAGAGGAAAGGCTGCTTGCTTGCTTCTTATAGCAATTATTAATTATCCATGCACCTCTGTGTGTGTATATGCGAGGTGTGTCTGAATCAAATATGGAGATGAGGGACTCAGTTCTGATTTTAATATCCCTAGATTTATCATCAATTCTCCACTCTGATTTACAGAGGTGCTAGGAAGACCTTGGGCCTCCATATCCAGTATACTTAAAGCGAAATTATACAAAAGGGAAAGATTGTCGCAAAGGATCAATGACAGAGTTCTACCATATAACTCTTTATCTTGACTTGCATTTTTATAAGCATGCATCTGTTTACACTCTCTAAGAGGAAGATCAAAGTTCGCAGAGAATTTTTATTACCCTGGGAAGAAATTTATCTCTTTTAAAAAGAAGAAAACATTTATTATCTTCCTTAAATGAAACAAAAACAAATCTGTCCCTCTCTCTACTTCTGCACCAGGCAATAAGCATCCAAGATGGGGGACATTTAGTGAAACGCCTCAAAATTTTTTCAAAAAACACTTATTCATCCTGAAACCAAACCTCACAGTTTTATCTGCCTGAAAATTCATTAGGGTGTTTTCAGAGATGGTATTTTGCTGTTGAATTTGGTCCTGTGGATTAATGGGCTAATCACTTTTCTATTGTCCCTTAGCTTTATTGATTCTGCTGGAAACCACAGCCCAGGATATTAAGAGCTATTTTCCATTTATTCTGCATGTTAGTATTTGGATAGGGGTCCTCGGGAAGTTGTCAGAGGCAAGAAATCTGTAAACTGCAATAGCTTGCAGAAGACATTTTATTTATTTTAACTTCTCCACCTCCATTCCTTTTTGGCATCCAATATGCATATTTAAAGTGTTGCTGCTACTTTCCAGTTTGACTTTAGAGCTCTTTGTTTTTATATAAAATAGTTCTATTGCATTCCTGGAGTATGTCAAAGCAAAATCAAGCTTGCTTTAACTCTTCAGGGCTTTATACATCTCTTCTTTCCTTTTGTTAATATGCAAGCTGGCTGTCAGCTATTGTCTCCCTTTCACCACTATTAGCAGTTATTGAAWGGCAACTTAAATGCTCTTTTTTCATAGCCCTGATAGAGTATTAAAGCCCTTCCTTCAAGGCACAGATTTATCTAAACTCAAAAAAGAATTCTTTGAATTGTCTTCCTTGTTTTTGTAGAACGTTATGGATTTGTACAAAAGTGATCTAGTGTCATTTATTTTCCTGAATGTTCAGCTCATGACATCTCAATGTAGAAACTGTCCATAATTTTATGCAGAAAGATTGGCAAAAACAATCATGTAAAATAATTGTTGTAGGTCAACAGATTTATGATTTCCCCTCAGTCTCCTCATTTTAGATCTCATTCTGAAGAAAATTTCCATATTCATCTGCCATTTGAATCCTCCATCTATTCAACTACCTGGGTGTCAGAACTGGTTTTCTATGCTGACTCAATTTTCTTTCTCAGCGGTATCCTTCTTTTCATTGGTCTACGCCTTTTTCTGCTTGCAGCCTTGATATAATTTTCATATATTGGGAAACATTTTTCYATGTAAGTGTGAGCATTTTTTGTTGTTGCTGATGCTGTCTCAGATGTGACTCATACTCAAAGACTTCCATTCAGTGTTCACCACAGAAGTGCAGTCAGCATCTAGCTTTTTACTGCTACCAAACTCTGGTTGCAAATATATTGGTAGTGGGAAAATTATGGTAGAAGCACAATTAACCACAGGTTATATATTTGTCCCTGTGAATTCTGGAGGGGAAGAAATTGACATCTCTCTGAATCTGGTTTGTTATTTACCAGCTGCCCTTCTGCAAAGTTCAGGGAACATGGGGAAACAATGTTTTATTCCTTCATCATTGCAGAAGGATCTCCTGAGGAAATCCTTTATGTACTGTTTTGACTGACAAACACATGAAAAAAAAAATGACTATATGCTAAATATGGTGGAAAGGGAAGAAATAKATGAAATATATGCTGTCAGATAACTAAATTTTTTTTTTTTATTTTTAAATATGTTATTTAAAGAGAACAGATTGCTTTTGCAATCACAGAACACAACAGATTTTCTGTTAGCTTTAGTCGTCGTGATATATTATTTTACCTTTTCTTTGAATTTTAAGTTCCCAGTTGTCACATTTCTTCTAACTTACTCCACAGAATCATAAACCTGTTTTGTCCCTTCACCTTTCTAAATAAATAATGCAAACAAGTTTTTCCAATATGGAATTAGAAGCTATCCTGTCTAGAGTTGACTTATTTTTGTTCCTTCTTCCTTGAGAATTTGCCCAATGAGTTTTACTTTGCTTAGATCATAGGAGGCAAGAAATGGCTTTCTACATCCTAGCTCAGAACTGAAGCAGAAGAACCTTTCCTTAATACTGAAAACCTCATTAGGAGGCATGACAGATCCATCATTTAACTTAAAGCCATCAAAGGGAATTCTGTTACATGAAGTATTGCAAGCCACAAAATGTTGTTCCAATAAATGCTTGAAGAATCTGGCAAATATTGCTGGAACAAGATGGGGGCTTCTTAAGATGAGTGAGTCTACTTACTGGATGATTAAAATAATTCTCACTCATGTTTGCTCCCCTTTTACCTTTGCATGGTGATTTCTTAAGCTTCAGCAGATTGTATACCGAAGCACATGTCCCCCTAGAATATCTGACAACCTGTTGCAAGGATATTGGGGTAAAAATTGTTACAATTTTTCAAGTAGAAGATGAAGCTAAGCCTGCTTTCATGAAAAACAGAGTTTAGTGATAATTCTACCAGTGAGAGATGATTTGCAAAGCAGAAATGGCCCTCCTGCATGTCTCAAAAAGCCTGTGTTTTCCATATGTGCATCACACAGGATTTAATATTTATTACCATATTTACAAAACAGTGTTACCATGATTAAGGATATCCAGGCTGCATTTTCCTATTGCACTATTCAAAGACAACATAACAGTGTATTGTTGACATATTCTAAATATATAGACATATGTTTTAACTGTCATAAAATGTTTGTGCTTGAATTTCTCTATATACATATTAAACAGTAAATCAAATTCTCTGCAGAAAGTCTCATGAAAGATATTAAAATGCAGAAATTGAAACTATGTGGCTTTTTCAAGATAGGTGATATTTACAGTAAACTGTTGTTCAGACAAAACCACATGAATCTGAAACATTTACAACCCTGGGATTTGTATTCCATTTCAGAAACCAGTTTTCATTTTTGACTTTGTCTTCCGTAAAAATATGGTTTCTGTTTTTCAGATTCTGAAGAGGCTCTGGATCAGTGGTGCAAGTAGCTGCAAGTTCTGGGAGGCAGCAGTGACTCATTGGTAGTTGGAACTTGCTTTGATGAGAACACTTGGTGCATATTATGAACAAAGACAAAATTTTAAGGTCATGGTGTTGATTCTCATACTTGACTACCAGCCATTGCATTTTGATTTTGCCCCCTTCTCGTGTTAAAAGCTGTGTTGTGTGTAGAACCACAGTTACTGGCAGTGGGGGCCTGCAGAGGAGGCATCTGTGGGAGGAGGGCAGAGTCTGCCTTGTGCTAAACCCTCAGCACAGCTGAGCCCAGCAGTGAAACTGGTGGTGCTTCTGAGAAAACACTTGGGAAAAGGCAAAGTTCCTTTGCAGGGAGGCAGAGAGAGAAGGAGGTAACAAAAAGACTGAGGAGCAATTGAGGGAACATCAAGATCAGAGGAAGAGGAGGAAGAGAGTGTGAGTGTGGAGATCTTCTGGGCACCAGAGTAGGTAACCATTCCAATCTGTGCAGTGAGCTGGGCAGAGTTACTGGAGGAACTAAAACTGACGCAGAGTTCATGAGGTATGATAAGGAAGAAGAGAGGAATATTTACATATTGACCCTCATATCTTCATACCTCCTGTGTCACTGTAGGACCATTTAGAGGAGTAGGGAGTGAAGAAGCAAAGCTAAGCCTGGGAGACTGGGAAGGAAAGTGGTTTTAACGTTTGCCTTTACTTTTCACAACCTTAATCTATTTCAACTGGCAACATTTTAAATTCAAATTAGTCTTCCCAAAGCTGAGCCAGTTTTGTCCAGCACAGTAATTACTAAGTGATCTACTTGTCTTTATCTCCATGTGCAAGATAATCTTTGTAATCCTGTTTTTTTTCTCACTTTGTGCTGAGATGGGGACTCACTGAGCATCTGTTTGGGAATTTGGCCCTTAACCAATTAACTACAACACTACAAAAATCAAATTGTTTCTGGATATGAAAAAAATTTAGTCTAAGACAAGTTCTGCAGCCATCAAACTGAAGATTTCACGGGATTAAAAGTCTTCCACTGTCCATTACAAATCTGGTTCACTCATCAGTCTTTCTCACTATGAAACATTTTTTCATTTTTTTCTCAAAAAAGTTCACCAGTCCCAGTTTAGAAAAAAATTATCTAGCAATTTGATGGGGTAGTTTAGTCTTCTGTTGTGACTTTGATAAGTACATCTAACACCCAATTATAGTGTGTTGGATGGAAAACAGGTTTCACAAGTCTGAGCCAGAGTTTGAAGAAAAGGTCTTTCTTATTTGCATTTGATGCCACGTCTCTGAAAGATCATCTCCCACTTTTACTCTTTCACTTTTGTTTACAAAACACTGGAAACCACTGAAAGAAGTTATGAATATTTACATTGCAAAGGACTCATCCAGTGAGAAATTAAATTGTTAAGAAATGTACAGGGATGAGATACTGCAGAACCAGTACTTGATGGGTAAATGGCACTACTTTAAATATCCTATTAGTCATAAAAATAAGTTAGCATTTTCTCTGGAGCAGCTGAACAAAAATATAGCCAAGCAAATATTGTAAGTAGCAAAAAATTGCACTGTAAAAACATATCAATTATGCAAGAGGGAATACTAAGGACTATTCCTTTCATGCATGTTATTTTCTACCCTATTTCTACCTGCTAAACATTTTCTGGGTATCCTAACTCCTTGTGTGTGAGAAGGTACGTAAAGGATGTTTTTCTGATAAATTACCAAGTGCAAAGGGTAAAAGGTGAGTTGTATAATGCCTTTGAACTCCTGTGATGGTTGGTCCTCGGAGATGTACCAATCTCCTGCTGCTAACCTCTTCTGCAGGAAATGAGTGTGGCAAGACGAGGAAGCAGCAATATTCTATATTGATATAGAGAATATTTCTGCACCAGAAACTTTCACATTAATGGAAAATGATAGCCCCTTCAGACACTAAACACAGATGTTAAAAAAACTCCTGACCAGCATTTTTCACATCACTGGATATAGAGGAAGCGTAGGATAGTTGGCCTTGCCTATSTGAAGTTAGTTTTATGAAAGCAATGGTTTTACTGAAGCCTTCTCACTGATTTACTGGGCAGAGAGTGACTTTCTGTCTCTTAAGTCATGAGAATGACAGGTGATTGCAAGAGTGACTGCTGGTATCAATTAAAGCATCCCCAGGTTTGCAGTGGCTTCCTGCAGCCCATCCCAAGATGATTACGGGCAGTAAGGCAATAAGGTGAATTCTGTGCTGTCTCTGAGCATGCAGTCGTTGCCCATGTTGGCGCTGATTATTCCAAACCTCTGTCTGGAGTCAGAGCAAGTCTGGTGCTGTATATCCCACATGAATCTGCCTTCTCTGAACCTTTCTTGAGTGGTCCTGTCCCCTCTGTTTCGTCGAGCCACACACCAAGATTGAGATGAGAGACAAGGGGACTTTTGCACATACATATCCCACAAAAGTTATGGGAGTTCRGTGGTTCAGGCTCCTAAGGGTCTTCATATTCTTCTATGTCAAGCAAGTTCTCTTTCCCCTATCCATAAAGGGGAAGGGAAACTCCTCTGGAAAGGTTATCTGTGATGTTTGTTATCTCTGAAATGGAACTATTTTAACTATTTTATAAATCAGGTTCAAACAATCTGGAGTACACAAATGTATGCAAACCTCTGGGGGCAAGTATGTGGAAAGGTTCCTCCCTCTTCCTACTTCCTTCTCCCTCCCCACAAGCGAGGCTTGCAGATGTTTTCTTCTGCTCTTTATTCTTCTGTTCCTGTTTGGCTGTGACCCTTACTCCCAACTGATTCTTTTTTGTCAAACTTTGTTTTTTCCTGAGCCTTTGATCTTGTGCTTTGACTCTTGCAATAATGAACRCGACACTATTATTTTGCTAGATTAATTTTATGATTCCTTACCTCTGAGTCCCAAAGAGGAATAACGTACACTTGTTTTCTCATAGTATCACAGAAAAAGAGGGGATCTTACAAAAAACTGCCACCTCACCTAAGGACAGGTAAAATATAACCTTTCATATGTAGACTGAATACTTAGGATTGTGCACTATAACTATACATTTAATTATCCAGTTTAGCTTTGTTTATATATCTTCAGTTTCCCAGCTAGGGGAACCCACTCAAAAGTTAAAAACATGCTAGTAGAATGAAGGTTCCAGCACTTGGTCAGGAACAACAGTTTATTGTTCTCAGAAAGAAATGTTGCTTTATGTCAAAAATGTAGATTCTTAGGTCATCTGATGACTTTTTTTCCCTGCTTTTTTTTTTCTTTTTTTTTCTTTTTTTTTCTCAGAAATCTGTTTGATTAATAAAAGTGGGAGAAAGACGATCTTTGTCTGCTTCAAGGAAAATAAATGCACCTACACAGAAAAAGTAGTAGTTGTAGTTGAGTATCAGTCGTACAGGAGATGACATATGCTGTGAGAAAATTGTAAGCTGGGAGTCCAGACAAACCAATCCAGATGTTGCTGGCAAAATGGAAAASTTTTCCTCCCTGAAACGCTGATTCAGATATATATATCGAGTAACATACACGTGCAACAATAATTATAGAAGTACAGCTTCAGAAAATTTGCAAGTATGTCTTTTCATGCATCTCCTTTCAGCTGCTCCAGTGATTTACTACAGTCTCACCGTGCCTGGCCTTTGAAGTAAGGTGACTCTCTAGTCAACACAAAACTGATCAAGGAGGCTGTCKCTCCTTTGCAACAACAGTGGAGGAAGTTATTTAAGGTTACTACTGYCAGCTCCATACAGATCTTCAAACCATTTTAATTTATGTCATAGGCAGACAGGACCCAAGCTGTGCTCAGATGATCAGAAGCAGAAGTAATAACTTGGAAACAACATTTTTTTTCTCGAATCTATGTGTTAAATACAATTCAGCTGGAACAGAGGGAATTAAATGCAACTTTTCTAATTTGATTTAGTGAAATCAGCAATCTATGTGAAGTGAGGTAAGGGAGATTACACAAGTTTAGACAGTAAATACTGCCCAAAGATTTATTTTCCTACTTTTTCTTTTCTTAAATGGATAATTATTTAAAAGCAAAAATCTAGTAGTATGCGATAAAACTCCTAAGAAAAAAGAGCAATAAAGACAGGTAAGTGTAAAGGACAGAAGGGAACTAGAGTCTTTTGATTCTATCTTAGTAAAATACCTTCTCATGAAACAACCCCCAAAATGTAAAAGCAACACTAAGAGGAAAAAAAACATCCCATAGGATTCAAGTCCATATAAAAAACGATATCTTTGGCAGACAGAAAATCAAAATTTCCCAGCTTGGTTCACTCCAAGACTTGTTGTCTATAAAGTTGTCTGGAATCAAGGGAAATGCTGGAGAGATCTGCACTTTCAGAGCTCACATTGTTGAATCCAGTTGAGTCACAGACAATTCTGTTTCTCTCTGACCCATAACCATGGCAAGTGACACACCCAGCTGTCAGGGCTAGGAAACACATCTAGTGCTTCATTCTCTAGTGATTATTTTTGTGTAATTACATATTTGTGTTTGTCAGATATAGGCAACTGAAAACACAGTAGTACTTGTTGCGGAGCTGCTGGCTGAAAACATGGATTTTTATCACACACACACACACACACACACACACACATACACACACACACACACACACATTTTTATACATATATATCTCACATTTATATATAAGGATATATAAAAATATATATTTGGCAATAAAAATTCAAAACCCCAAACAACCAAAACCTCCCCCTGCTGCTAAATTGGCTGAAAGCTAGAAATCCTGGGTAGGATTACAGGAAGGTTTTCGCTGGGTAACAAATTCAAGAGGCATGTATACTTAAATCATGATGTTGAATGGTTTCCATACTATAGGACAAACACACATGTTTCTGTTAAATTTTAGATCCTAGAGTAGTCAAGATATGGATATAGTTCAGAACTTCTCCAAAATTTAGAAATAATCTGAAGCTTTATGTAGAAAGYGACATAAAGCAGTTGGAGATGAGCAATCGAAGCCTAATATTTGTAAGTAAACTTCATGAAAATATAGGTATATTCTGGTTTGTAATTACCTATTTTTTAAGAAGAAATTGTCTAAGTGCAGATATTAAGTAGGCCACAGATTTATTCTTCTATTGACCCTAGACACAAATTTTAAAAGTCTTAAATTCAAGAATAAGGAATAGAATATCCCTGAAGTTCTCAATGTTCCTTAAAGGAACATGTGTATAAGATATATGCAGAACAGAGAAGACTAAATCATGAAATCAAAAAAAAACCTCCCCCAAATCCTAATATATTTATTCTTTTTCTGTGTCATCTCTGCTATTCTATATGCTTAAATTGTTTTCCATAGGCCAAATGCAAAATGTTTTACATTTCTCCTCTACTTAGGATGATTTATTGTCAAGCCCCAAAATTAATTGTCATGTTATTAGTTGCAGATTTATAGCTCAATCAGCTTTGTAGTAGCCTCTTCTTTTATGGGTGTTCTTTCTTTGAACATTATAAAATATCTGTTACCTCTTTCCTTTTTTTTTTTTTTTTTGTTTAGAACATTTTTCAAAGCTCACTAACATTTCTTTGAGACCAAGAGAACACGGATTGCATTTCACTATTTCACTGCTTAACTTAGATGATGCCCAAACAACTTGGCAAGATACTCTATTGAAACAGTTTTTCAAGGTATGATCACATATTTMGTGCTCAGCAGTGAAACAATGATCATAATTTGAAGTGTTTTAGTTCAGAGATAATAGCTGGTGAAGAGGTACACTAGGCCAGTTTCTCATTTCTTGAACAGTTCTCTCCTCAAACTCTACAGTTTGATGATATAATAAACTCAGCTTTCTGAGCTCTCAGATAAAAAAAAAAAAAAAAGGTCACACAATGCGAAATACTTCTTTGATGTAAAGTTTGTTGATTACTTTAAGCTTAATTGATCACTCAAAAAAAAGAGGGGTTTTTTTTCTGCTTTTTATTTCTCCTCACAGGTACCTGTTAAGGTTACTTTGCAATGTCTGGCTCATACCAGCAGTGTAAAGCACACCAGTTTTGCCTGTGTGAATGCAGGATCTCCCACTGAAACACAACCCCTTACTAATTCTGAGACAAGATCACAGCAAGGTAAATAGCACATCATGAAGCCCCATTCGAGATTTTTTTCTTAACTTAGTTTTGAGACTTTGTCATAAACATCCATTGTTTCTAACTAGTCTTATGTAGGTAGATTTTGTTCAGACACTTCCTGTGTGACAACAGCATGTTTATTAGTATCCTGGAATTATGCTGGAGCACTTAGGGTTAGATTTAGAAGTCCAGACTTCTTGGTGTGAGTTTTAATAATCTCAAGGCATTTGGTAGAGACCAGACAATCTGGTAACACTTGTTCATCTCTAATTTACACATACCTGCTCTGAGTGCTGATAAAAAAACCCCAAAAAACAAACAAAAAAAAAAACCAGAGAAAAACCCCCAACCAAACAACAAAAAAACCCCCCTTACATTACTCTATTTAACACTGTAATCCATGATTTCCCTATTTTGGAGAGAGTACTTGAGGCCCAGTATATAAGTTTAAAACATCAAGATGCATTGGCAATCTAACTTCTAAATGGAGTGCTTATGAGATTGTCRCCTTTGTGATCAGAGCTGAAACAAAGCTCATCCAGTACTGAGCTAAACTGGAAATTCCATCCCTAGAAAAACAATCTGTAGCTTACACTTCCCTTGACTTGTGTCCGGTACAGCCATTAAGCTTCCAACTAGTTATTAGATAGTAAAGTAACTTAAGACTGATTTTTCTTTTTTTCTTTATGGTCTTCCTTTTTTTTTTTTTTTTTTTTTTTTTTTTTTTTTTTTTTTTTTTTTTTTTTTTTTTAATTATGCTATCATTGCAATTATTTCAAATGAATGTTGAAAATTATATTTTTCAATTCTGTATTCTCAACTGATCAGAATTTTGATTTACTATTTAGCTTTTTCTTTCTCATTACTAATGTAAATCTAGGTCGGAAAGAGAAGAGGAAATACAGGCAAAATTTTGTCTTTTTCTTGGTATGAAGCCTGCAAGTATGCAATGTAGTTTTCCTTGTGGGATGTTTCTAGGGTCACTTTAATATCCAATACCATCAGTGGACAGAATTTAGCTGTCTTGTCACACTGATAGTATGAATTTGGTACCACATATATACACACATTTAAAACTTCACAAAGCTGAAAGAATGCTTTTGTAAATTGCCATTTTAGACATAAACAAAAATTGTAGCTCCTGATCAGCATCAGGAAAGTTTGATAAAAGTAAACCAGTCACAGTCATCATTCTGGACAGATTTGGTTGTCTCATCAAGCAACAGATGGAGACAACTGATAATATATTTTTAATGAAATATCTGAGTCTAACATTTATCTATAGAGATGGTTTTGTATATTAAAGAAAAACAGTTTATATGTGAGCAGAAATTATTATCTTTAGAACAGTTAGGAACAATAAGTTGGAGCAAAGAAAACTATTTTATACTAAAGATCTGACCTGAAACAGAGCTCCTGTATGACCCATGGTGTCTATGAAGCGGTGTTATTCCAGAATGAGTCTCTGGTTCCACTACAGCATAAGTAAACATTAGTATTTCTGATCTTTGACATATCCTGGAAGATGGGAGAAACCACAACATTCATCCCAGGAATGTGTTGTTGGTGACACATTGATGCTCCAGGTCCAGCCAAGCCACTTCACGAAAGGCAAAAGGCTGTGCCAGTCAGGCTGCATTTTAAATTCTTGCTGTATCTGAGCAGAGAGTGATGGATGAGCTGTGTGCAAGAAATGGCGTAAACACCTCCTAAAAAACCACATCTGCACTTACATCAGTCCGAAAAGGCAAACCAAGGGGGCAGAAATCATGAAAAACTGAAGAAAAAATGGATTAATTTATATTTACAGAGGAAACAATTTTCAAGCACATATAGAAGGCTAAGGTAAAGTAAAAAGTAGTTGTATACCTCTTTATTTTTGCAATATTGATGAAATATTTCAATGTCTCTTTCTCCCTGTTATCTTACTCCTGCTGTAAATGTTTTTTTTTTCTTTCAGATTTCCATGGAACAATGAAGTTGGAATCAGGATTCTTTTCTCGATCCCATATAGAAGAGGAATGTTCTCGTTCTAAAGCTTTTACACTCAACGAGCTCAATCTTACAAATGGTAATACACAAGCAAAGATTGTAGCTGTTGAGGATAATAGCACAATTTCAAATATCATTATTTTTTAAGTGACACCCATAAAATTTCATTTCCTCAAGCACAATTGTGAGATGCAGCAATCACTATTTCACACATTCTCTTTCCCTAGTTAGAAGTAAAATGTTTTTAACAAGACAAATAGCAACTTGAACAATTTTCTTATGAATGTGATGGATTCTTGACTCTTAATGCACTCCTAAAAGCTGCTGTAGATAGAGGTTACAGATTTTGGACAAGTAGATGACCTGTCTCTTTGCAATCATGCTAATCAGCAGAGGGGATATCTGGCTTTAAGATATACACATTTGTTTACCAAGAGAAGAAATTAAAGGAGAAGTGAAAATTCCAGAGTTTAATTCATTAMCATCTTAGTATGCATTTAAAAATATTTAGAAGAATAATTTTCAAGCTATCAGACAAAATAAAAATTCTTTTGATTTTTTAAAATTTCTCTAATGGTTCTTGTCATTGAGTTGGTTCCAAAGATGAAAATAAATTTTTTAATATACACTTCTAATCGCCCAAGATACTCAGATCATAAAACCACAGAATAATAACCCAGAAATTCCCCCACAATTTTTAATGTTTTGGCCCTTGTTAGAGAATAGATTGTTGTATGAGAAAACTCATACATTTCTGCTTCTAGCTTGAAGTGGGCTTGTGACAATGAGACTGGCTTATGTTGACTTCCTCTTGGTTACTGCTGCCTGATTTAGACTAAAGCATTCTGTAATACTTCTGAATTATTTTTCCATTAATGGAAAAATAAGAGCTCTATTAGGAGCTATAGTCCCTTCTCACTGATTAGCATCAAAATCCCATGCAAAGCTGAAGGAAACCCAAGGAAAAGCATATAGTATCTCAGTGGAGAATGCTTGAAGGATGGATTAAATGTCTCTTAGCTTTCTTTTCAGTATGTTCATATTTGTGAACTCTGATTGTTTCTTGAGCACAGTTGGTCCATCTGTGCCTCACAGATTGAGAGGGCAATAAAGATAATATATAATGATTATCATGCTTTTCTTCTTTCTATCACTGTTTTGGGTCATTTTTACACACTCTAATAGTTATAGAGGTACAACTAAAGAAAAATGGGCTGCTTCAAAACATTTACAGCAAATGCTCTGTGATGCTTATTTTTAGTTAAAAATTTACCTGAGATTGTCTTATTTTACAAATTAATTACAACTATTGGATGAGTTTCTTCTGTGGAATATTTTGTTTACTTACTTTAAATTCACTGCTTTTTAACCCACTTGTTTCTGTAGAAGGAATTGAGGTACACCCACCCACACCCAAACATACAAGCACTACACAAAGGCAGAGTTTTTCATTTTATGTGCTGAAACATCCATCTCACTACTTATAGAAGAGAAAGGCATTCTCTCAGGAATTCATTCCAAATGCAATGTCAAGTTTACAATAAACAGAATAATTACACTGTTTACAGGATTTATTTTATTACTATCCTTGTGATTGCTGCAATTCTAAATAAATCTGCTCCTTGCCACAAATTTATTTTGTTTTCCAGAAAGAAGGACAGATTTGCTTCCTTTGCCTGCAATTATAATAGTAGACAATATATGTTTATATTTAGTTTTCTTTAGATAGTGTAAGCCAGACAACCAGGCAGCTGTTGGTCTTAAAGGATTATCACGGAACAAGTTCACTTAACTTTAGATAGTAATTTATCTTTTGTGGCAAAGTTTTGAGTGCAAAAGGCAAAAAAAAAAAAAAATCCCTCCAAAAGGGTAGTTAGATTTTTTTTTATTTTAAATTACTAAATATGCAGAATGGCAAGAATTTTGTTTTTAATAATTGATCTCTCTTTCATACAAAAAATGTGAGCCATGTCCTAATTCTGCCACACCTACATATCCTTCAGCCCATGTGTCTCAAAGAGTTATAAACATTTCTCACCACTTGTGAAAAACCTTTGCAAACAAACCATTTAGTTTTTCACTATAAGATAGTGGGTAAGTCCTGTGGCATTTTACCAGTAGGCAACACAGGACATCATTAGCAGAGGAAAAGTGTCAGCAGTAAAATCAACTGGACATTAAGCTCATTCACAAAATTTAAGTCCCTGTTGAGTGTGGTGTTAAACATGCTTGATTGTTTCATTCAATCATACAGCCATTGATGGAGTCCCAGAACCCTAGTTAAGATTTTATAAGGCTTTTCACTAGAGAACTTCACTAGAGAACATAATTGTTATTTCCACATACCTACATTAAATTTTCAGGGATTACTTTTAAGTGTGAATTCTCAGGTTTTTCTTCCAGCTGCCTCCTGTCAACCCGTAATCCCATATACTGAGCTCAGTCCCTGCAGGGTAGGCACTTGATGCTGGGGTCAAAGGTTCTTTAGCTCTTGACTAATGCACCTCATTAGAAGAGGAAAGCAGAATGTCTCCAGTAATTCAAATGTCATGCAAAGTAACAGAACTATATATTTTTAATTGTGTTAAACAGGATTGTTTTATTTTAGACACAATGAAAAAAATAAGCTGAAGGTTTGCTATTTATAACCACTGAAAACACTGTCTAATTTGTTGTGCATCCATGTGTGGTGTAGGAGTGTGCAACTAAGCTGGAAGAAAATTAAATGGTTTAATCATGTTCAGTATCCTTTTTTATTGTGGTAGGGGGCTGGTCATAAATTCATAACTACTCATTACTCAAGAATTTGGAATAAAAGGAACATATTCGTTGAATGAAATGCTCTTTTTCTTAGTACTTTATGTATGGTAGGTATGTTTGGTAATGTTTTTATCCTGTGCTGAAAAAATAATCACCTCATAAAAAGCAAGTTTTGATTAAGCAATGAAACCAACTTAAGCTCACCTGAATCCCCAAGCTAATGAAAGCTACTGCATTTCTGCATAAGCCTTTCTATGGGTTCCCTGTAGTTACAAAAAAAATCCCTTTGTTTAGAAGTTTGTCTTTTAATATTTGTATTTTGAATGCTTTTTTCCTCGAAGTAGATATCAGCAGTTCTAACTCTTTTTCATCTTTGCATTCTAAAGCTGTTTTGCAACGTAATTACGCAAGTTAACTTGTTTGTAAAATTTGAACTGCAATTATTCAATTAAAGAGCTTCATTTATTGCGGTAAAACAACTTACATTTGACATACAAGTAAGTTAAAAAAAAGAAATGCCAGTTAGAGTGTTACACCAATTTTTTTTTTAAAAATCAAAAAATTTTGTATACTAATTGAATGAAGATACAGAACATGAAATCTTAATGTCACCAAAGCCAAAACCACTTTTATGCTACTTGCCAAATATGAATTGTCCCTAGAGGTTTTTTCATCAGGCTTCCACCTGACAAACATTTTGGAACTATATGTAGGATTTTCTGGCAGTTTCAGACATTTTCTGGAATACAGGTAAGGTATGTGATCATAATCATTAGAGGAACAATAACACAGGAGTAGATGTCATGACATGATCTCTGGTTTTATATCATGATTAAAAGTAGTTTTCTCACAATATTTTGTTGCAGAACAATCCTGACTCTTTTTTCTACGGGTACTTAATTTTAACATAATAATAAAAGATAAACATGAGAGACAGAATTTTCTTTTATTGGATTAACTGATAAATTTGGAAATAGTTGAACAGTTCAGGCTCACAATTCTTTCTTTGTCTTGGGATTGTTGCTGTAATAACAGCAGTATTTCTATGCCTAATTTAATGTCTCCCATTCTGAATAAAATTGGATTTCACACTGTTTTAGAGATGTGTTAGCAAGTATTTTTATTATCACTYAATGGCATGTCTTGAAGATTTGTTTGCAACATGTTAGGCTTGCTACCATTATGAATAATACATGTATTATTTTACTTTTTCCTACATTTAAAAGACTACACAAATGGATGTATTATTCAATCTAGACACAGAAGAATGACAAAATGAATTCTCTTTGGGTTTTTTTTTGTTTGTTTGTTAACAAAAAAATACCAAACAGGCCCCCAACCTCCTCAAAAAAATCAACTTTTCTAAACAGAATTGGAGCAGTCTAATCAGGTATTTTCTCTACCTACATCTCTTTCAGCTAGCAACCTTGTTGAAAAAAATTTAGAGCTGAGGTCTATTTTCAAGCCAAAAGCCAGGTGTTTAAGCTGTGTAACATTTTATTTCAGTCTTTATTTCAGAGTATATAGCCATGATTTTCTATACAAGTTCAAAACCCAGCTCATAAGCAGTGTGTGCACTGATTATTTTCTGCTAAAACCACTTGGCTCACACCATTCACTTCTCTTAAGCAATCTTCTACTTGTGCCTTTCTGCTAGCAACTTCTTTAAGTGAAAACCAGTTACAGCTCTCCAGATCAGGGAGGCTAAATCATCCTGTAACAATAACATGGTTTAATTTAGCCTGTAGCAGTGAGAGCAGAGTTACTGGACAAACTCATGATTGTCTCACCAGTGCATATTATTTCAAAGTGCCATTTACTACAGCTGTAAACTCTAACCTTCTGGTTTGTAAAAGTTGTGTTGAACCCATCCTGCTCATTGAAGAAAACCAGTTACATCTGAGGTAGCTTTCAGTAGTGAATTGTTTTGTACATCTATTTTCCTGCTGGCTGTTGTTAGCTGCTGTGATTCCCTCGATAAATCAGCAAAACAATCTCTTTGGCTCTCAGCCCCCTACTAACCCTCTTACCTATCCTAGCCTTGTATTTAGTTTTACACACTAACATACACACAAAAAAATCTCAAAATTGCCAAAAGAGRAACTTTTCTCAAATGGTTTTATTGATGATTATTGATTACAGCTCAATATGTATATTTGGAGAGATTTATCTATGTATACTTAATTGACCTATTTGCAAATGACAGAATCATAGAGAGGATGTGGGCTGGAAGGGACCTTAAAGATCATCCAGTTCCAACCTCCTTGACATGGGCAGGGATCYCTTCCCTGCACCTGGTTGCTCATATATTCCACACTAGTACTTGCTGCTTCAGCATTTAGTAATGTTGCGTCTTTAATGGGGCCCAAAGATAACAGAAACTTTTACCCTTCATTTCACTGGGCTTGCCATCAAATTCCCACTGCTGGTCTTGTTCCTTAATTGGAACACTGTTGAGAAGCTGACAGCTGGCCACATGTAACAAAAAGCTAAAGGGCCACTTGAAGACTGATGGTGCTTTTCTGTGTCTCCCATGGTGCTGGCAGGACAACTCTGTTTATGATGAATTAGGTGTTTCCCTCGTCTGTTTCTCAAGAAGAGTTAAAGATTTTGCATAACAATGATAATGATATTCTGTTCTGTTTTGTGCAAGTAGCTCATACAGGAAAAAGAAAGTACCTTTCTAGGGAGGTTACAGATGCGAAAGCAGAGGAGACTGCCAGGAAAATAGATTGGAAACATACTTGGGTTAACAGAACACTTTCCCTCCCTCAAAGATGTTGAAAGGCACATATCTCTGCTTCATTTTCATTACTGTATTGAGAAAAGGTTTATAGAAACAATTGTTAAGAAGCTAAAATATCAATATTAATGAAAAAGCTATATATTTCTTATTGCTACTGTTCTGCATCTGCAGGTTCCCTATTGCATCCTGTCTTATGAACAATATGCATGCTTTTGATTTAAAAAACACTAACATTTTAAACTCTGACATTAAAAGAGACAAAAAAAAGGAACAAAAAAAGTGRAGAAACGATTGAATTACATAGAACATATTTTTCTTTTAAAATGCTGTAAAAGATTCAATAGCTCAAATTGCTCAGGGGTGATCACATTTCGTTCATAAGGTGCTCTGTATCTTGGGGCCAGTGTTATGTATCAAATACTGCTGATAATTCAGCAGATGCTTTATTTTATTTAAAGTCACAGAAAAGAGTTGCAATAAAACCTGCATTAACAGCCGGAGCTGAAACAGAGGCTGCCTCGTGATTTATGCACTTTCCTTTGGTTTTGATCTTTTAATGAACGTGACTTGCCACATTATATATACTCTGCTGGGATTTTCTCCCTCACCACTCATTATTAGGCTCTCACTGCCAATCTGACAATGCAGTTTCATATGATTCAGGGAAAATAAAATAATCTACCAGTAGTCAGCTCTGCATGATTTTGCACTTTTTTTAGCTAAGACTCTGATTCAAAATGAGATCAGATGAGTGAGAGGACACCAGTTGCTTTTAATAGGTATTGGATCAAGCTATAAATGCCTTTTTGGGACACACAATTTTAGGTTATTCTGTGCATGCCATTGTTGGTTTKTTTTKTKTTTTTTTTAATATCCTTCATCTCTACATAAAGCTAGTCTCATAAAATAAAATAAAACAAATCCATGGTTTATCTATTTAGAATAGAAAAGAGGATTTTTTTCCTTAATTTTAAGGAATATTATTCCTTAGGATCAAAATCTCTTATTCAAGAGACTACAACATATGGAGGTTCTTCAAGTACAATCCATAGGTCCTATTTGCATTTGAGACTGTGCAAGTTTTTGCATTTTCACATTTGCCTCATGAAAATAACTTGGGATAAGAATAATTTTTCAAATGTTATGAATAGATAAAAGTAATCCAAGTATAAATGCTTCCAGACTGCAGCTACTGTGTGTATCTAGGCTAGACACACATATCTCAGTGTTTTGTTTTTTCAGTCTGACTAATTGTCTTTGTCTTTAATGACTCACCTTTAAATGTTTGCTTTTGGTTTCACAAATACTTAATCATTGCTTTTCTTCATCTGTTCATTGATAGAGTTTAAACGTGCACATAGGAACCAAAATRATATTAGCTGAGGAAAAACTGGGCAGAAATTCGTTTTTTTCCATCATTCAAATAAAATCTTTTCTCCTACCTGAAGCACAAACAATCATGCCTTTGCTCCTCTGCTGTCCATACATGAAGAAAATGGTGTGGAAATGGGAATTATTGCAGCATGCATAAAATATACTTTAAAGTATATTTTATAAAAGCCCACAGGAGAAAACATAACTTCTCAGGAGCCCATTCTGGCCTTTAGGAATTGTACTAGGAAGACCAGTAAGCCTACTCCTGCAAGTAGACATTGCACACATGTTTAAAACTAGGAAAATAGTGTCTCAGAGATGGAAGCTCTTATACTCTAATGAAACACCTTTGAGTATGATATAATGTCCATGGAACAGCATGTGGCTTTGGTACATATAAAAGCAATTATGGAAGTAATACTACAGGCTGACTTGCCTTTTTCCTTTGGTTTCAGGGTTTCAGGCTGAGCTGAGTCAGTGACGGCACTTTCCTTCTTGTCATCATCTCACAATAAGACTTTCCATTCTTTTAATTGCTCAGAAGCCCTTCMTATATGTCATTGGTACTTATATTACAAGCATGTAAATTAATTAATATTTAAAATTTACTCTGGGTTGTTTTGTTTTGTATTTTAGAAATTTTAGGTAGTCTGGGATAGTTTAAATAATAATGATTTGGTTTCTGGGTATTTATTGACTTTTCCCACATAATGTCTTGAAACTATGGTATAGCACACGTCCAGATTTCAGACAAGTCCAAAAATATAGTGTCAGATGATGTCTACAAAGAGTATGCTATGTTGACCGCATTGGCCAGTGATGACCTGCTCCATCTGTCTTGCCTCTGACATGTTAGCTGGACAGGGAAGAGATGAGGCTGCTTCTAAAAACAGAAGTCATTATGAGAAGAAACAGCAGCCTAGCAGCAATCAGGTATTTCGCTGAAAAGTTCAAAAGATCATATTTGTTTTTTTCCTTCTTTTACCTGCTTTAATGTTCATTATCACAGCAAACATGATATTTCTTTAATAAGTTATAGCATATGACTCAATCTTTCTAAGCTTCAGCAGCAAAGTGTTATTGATTAAGAATCTTGAAGCCCTGTTGGACTTGTCTCTTCCTTCTGTTTTTGTAGCCCAGGACTTGAACCCTGATAAACTCTGGCAGAGTTACACTTCAACACTTCATACCTATCTTCCTGATAAATCTTTAGGGTGAGTTCTCCTATAACAAAGGAAAGTTTTCTGCTTTCCTTTTCCTTTTAAACAACTTTGAGTATGTAAAGTACATCAATATAAAAATAGTCTGATTTGTACACTATACATTATGTAATTGTTATATTATGCTGTATGTTGGCTACATGCTCAAAAATGCATGTATGGATATAGTCAGTTAAGGATTAATATAATTTGTACATTCATACATAGGAAGTATTAAATTTTCTAATGCTTTGTGATGTAGATAATATATAGATCTTTGCACATGGCATACTATGCTGCCTAAGAAAATATGAGCTTCTCTGTCACAAACACTTACAAAAATGCATTTTACCTCTTATAGAGATGGAAACACAATCCACACCCATTGTTTTATTTGAAATTTTCATACTGGTAGTTCACATCATGCTTTTTGGCTACTTAGTAGATGAAGTGAGAATTTGAAACAGCAGAGTAACTGCTTGAATACTTCAGAATTTAGCATAAAAATCCAGGGTGAGGGGAAGGGGAGAAATGTTGAAAGAAAAATTAAATATATTATACATGCCAACTGTTGACGACTTTTTCATATCATGCTGTTGTTTTAAGTGATTTTCTCTTTTGGTTACACAATAAACCCACTCCATGTGTAAAAGGAGTATAACCTTTATTTCATGGAGAAAGTCCCCTGTGAATAGTAAATCCCACCTCTTTTCTGATCTATTTTAAAATTTTTACTTCCTTCTTCAAATGATATTGAATTTTTATACAATAATTGGTGGCCTGTGACACTTTCACTGAGCTGCATATAATTCCAGCTCTGCTGTTGCGCTTTTGTAGCTTACCTAGAGTATCCTGTGCAAAGAGCAGGAAGATTTCAGCTAGTGGTTTCTATTTATTCAGATGTATTTGGTTTAGTTCCTCATCCTTCTGGTTTGAAAGCTAGCACTAGCACAGTAGATGGAAGCTTTCTGGAAAATTCCCGAAACCCATAATTACAGCATTACAATGTTCCTATCTGTGGGAAACACCAGACACAGCTACTGTAAAGTAGTAATTATGATGCCAATTTTTTGTCAGAAGCATGACAACTCATTTGCTGACAGTTCTGTTCACATCCAAGGTGCCTGGTATAGCCCCTCCCAAAGATCTGGGGATGCCTAGGGAGTCCCCAGAAGCGAAATGTGAGAGATTCAAGAACACAGAACAAACAGTGCCTCTTATACCCATAGAGGAACTGATGTAATTTGCCAGCCTCAGTCAGTCATCTCTGCCACTTTTACCTGTGGTCTCAAGAAGACCTCAATAAGGTCTTAATAATGGTGCAAGTATTGTATAACAGCTTTTACTGGTCCCCTGTGCTGCATTTCTTTCTTAGTATGAGTTCTGTTTGCTGGACTATCTACCCATGAATGTTAATCATTTGTGATCACATAACACCATCCCCCAAAACGTGTGTCTAAAATAAAACTACAGATGGTGTTCACAAAGGTTAACCTTAGCCTGGGGTGCCAAATCCCCTCAGAATCTCTCCACATTCAATGGGAAAAGGAAATGTCTCCTTTAACACAGTATTTCTCAATCTGTGCTCTGGGAACCACTAGTGATCTGGAAGACATCTGATGGTAGTTCATGAAAATTTTAGAAGCATTTAACCTTCCCCTGCAGAAAACACCTCCAAACTATATACAGAAATTCCTACATACACACACAAGCAAACAATCAATTTGGGAGATTTAAAAAGTAATAAACAAAGCTTGAAAGGGCATTTGGCTGTAAATGGAAACCATTATGACAACACTTCATAACAGTACTTTGATTTTTTTTTTAAATGTTTGGTAGACTTTCAATTCAAAAAAGAAAAGAACTGAAACTAATTTTTGAGTCTTTCTTTCCTAGGTGACTACACGAAAGAGTTAAGGAAACACACTTGACTTTGGAAAGACTTGGTTCTTTTAAAAGCCCTCACAGTTTGAAATAACAAAATGTGAAAAGTGATGTCCATGGGATAGTACATTCAGCATGGTACATTCAGTCATCATTTCTTGTAGGTTCATCCATTGATTATTAGCATTATATCATACCTTTCAGAAATATGGTTCGAGAAGGTTTTAAACCCCAAAAGAATTCAACAAATTTACATTAAACTGAGTGTTTTGGGTATTTTTTAAAAAARATAAATATACTGATGTTAGATTTCAATGAAAAGGATTAAAATCAGAAGCATTATTGAAGTCAAAGTCTTATGCCATTGTGGCCAATAAAAATATAATCTAAGTGAATGCTTTCATTTGTTAATTTGACTAAAGATTTTGCTAATTGCAACAGCTTTATGGTTATTTGTGTCAAGGGGAATTCATTCCCATGTGGATGGCACCATAAGGATTTCTGTCTAACAGATGGGCTTCTCATGCTTTTAATTCCTTTGAGAAATCTTGGCTTTTTGGTGTGTGAAACAAAGAAGAAACCATTGTGAAGATTTTTTTTTTTTTTTCTGCATTCCTTTTCTATTGTGATCTGTATGAGGGAAAAAATCTTATGCAGTATTCAGTGAAGAGACCAGGTTAAAAATGACAGTGCTTTCAATCCATACCTTTGGGGTTTCATAACTTTTTCTAATTTTATGTTTACATACATTTACTCTTTTTTTGCTCACGTTTTTACTTTGACAGTAAATTGTAGTAATTTATACTGGAATATATCATAAATCCCATCACAGTTAAAAGTTTGTTTCAAATGTTTTGTGGTAAGATTTTGATCCCATTCCAAAAGTTGTTCCTTGGGACATTTGAACATATCTCTTCATTTGAACTCTGCCAATTCATTTCATGAAGTGTATTGCTGACATGTCACAAGAGATCTCCCACCATAAGCTTTCTGAATACTTGTAGTTCCAGGAAAAAAATAGTAGACAAGATAATCTATGAACAAAATGGTATCTAATAGAAAGCTTGACATCTCCAAATTTCTAGATTTTCTCCAAGATGGGTAAAATTCTTAAACAATAGACTAAACCCCAATTCCAAAGGACAGAGTTTTGAWGACATAATTAACTAACAGGATTTTTGGATGCTAATTTTAAGGAACTGTCTGATTAGAACTTAAGCCTAGAAATACATTAACAAGTGTAGCATACAAGTCATTGAATCAAATGATACATAGAATCTAATGTCTTTACCTCCATTTTTGAAATTAATATGAAACCACCATTTTTAATCAACATTTTTTCAAGTCATGAGAGAAAAATCAAATATAGCCTTATCTGGTTTCTTTATATAATTTACAATAAAATTACATTTTTTGAAAAATAAAATCACAAGTAAATGCGTATGAGTATATATCTATGACAGAAATGCACTTGGCAAGTGATGAATGCTCTAAGAACAAACTCTCGGTGATTCTATATACTCCACAAATAAAATGGCTATGACTGGGTAAATTTCATTTTTGATCAGTCAAAACATTTCATTTGGATTTGTCTTGCATGTTTCATCACAAGATAGAAAGTTTCCACATGAAGATCAGTCAAACAGAAAAAAAATCTTCCTGAAAAAAAGTGTAAACTATTTTGACAAAGCTATTTTTATATTTTGCTTGATCTTGATATGTATTTTTCTAAAAATTAGCACAATTCTGTGAAGCATTTTGGTTCCGAAGAAGCATTTTTTAAGCGTGAAAAGGTCTATTTAAAATTCTTAACTTATGGCTTTTCAGATAGAATTGCTACTTTCCTTAAAGACTTTACACTTAATAATTACAGAAAAATTATTATCCTGAGAAAAAAAATTATGTCCTAAATAAGATTTTTTTCCAAACACTCTGAACATGACTGCTGGGCAAGTGAGCTACCATGGAAAGAAAGGATATTTTCAGAAAAATAAGATAAAAAGATTTTGCAGATTCACCCCCTTGACACAGTGAAGCACTGCACAGATTTATGTGTTTTAGTTCTCAGTGAGAAGCACGAAGACGAACAAATGTTTCTTTGAAAAATTCCCAACTGGTTCTACAACGAAGTCAAGCAGTTCACTTATCATAATGCTATTATAATACCCCCCTTTTAAATAAAGATTAATAGCAACATGTTGCAGTTTTCCCTAAAGATAAAGGTTTCCATTTAATAAGCTTACTGTGAATTATATCCTCAATGCAACCATTTTCCTCATCTCTTGTAAAAATATCCATCCTTATTGGCTTTTAGTTGTAATCCAGGGCAATGTCTCTCTTGCATACTGTGTGCATTTTTCACAAACATGTCAACATAACACTCCTCGAGAAGGACATTGTTTATTTTGGATAAACCTGCCTCACGGAGGATAAAACCATTCTTTGTGAACACTTATGAAGGACAAGAGTGTGTATGCTATTTATGAAATGTTTCATTATACAGTATGTGGTTTCCATTATATAAATAATTCTTTCCCCCTCATCTACTTCTCTGTGGGAATATTGAATAAATAATTAAAGGCAAAAAAGAGGAGGAAGAAGTAAGTATAAACAACTTGAAAGGTGATTCATAAGTTGAGTTATTTTAATTGTATTTCCTACTGAGACATCAAAGTACATTTGGTAACATGAAATATATGCACCTTTCCAAGATTTTATATTTTGGCTCTCTTAGGGATGCTGATAATTATCCACAATAACTTCATGGAAAATATCTTTAAAAGCTTTGTTTAGTGTTTATTTTCCCAGAGTAAGACATCACTTATAATCTCATATTTTAAAGAGTTAGTTCTTTGCTTTTTGTTATAGTGAGACATACTGCCTAATCTACAGTCAGAGCATAGAAGTTCTTATCACAGTCACATAACTTTTCTTCTTATTGCCTTTAAGAAACTCATCAGCCACAAGAGAGAGAAAAATCCACCCTAAACCACTGAAAAAAACCCACAAGACTGGCAGAACACTAATAAAAATGATCGCATTTTGGCTACCCTCTTTGAGAATTATTATACACCAAAATAAATGGAGTGGTTTTTTATATTCCAGTAATATCTGGAGACCTTGATGGGAGAATCAAGGTAATAATTTTTAAAGTGAGTAAGTAATGCAGCAGCTACAGCCATAAAAGAGCACGCCAAAAATTTCACAATTTAGTTCCATAAGTCCAGCTCAGTTGTTTTGTTGGCCTGGCAGACTCTGGTTTCCCATGTTTCTGCTCCTGGTTATTTGCAGAACCTCCCCAGACTTACACCACAGAGGTGATCATGCACACAAGATATACTAGGAGTCATCAGACAGAGATATACCAGACACCACCAGACAGAATTTCTGCCACCCATACATCTTGGTGGGCCTGCTCTGGAAGACAGTTCTTACGAAATAAGAGGAGCACTCCCATCAAATCCGGATAGACTAGAACCAAAACTCAGAAAGAAACATCCTCCTACAGCTTCCTGCAACAGTGAAARCATGGAAAAGGCAGGAAACTGACTATTATGCATAAACCAGCCATCATCTTAGTCGTTATCTGAAAATAATTTGGATGATGGAAGACTCTGAAAAATCATCAAAAGGATGGAATACACTTTCTAATTTTTTGCATCTCTTCCCTAGAATAAGGAGTGAATTTGGACTGCATTTGCCGCACATGACTGGAAAAGAATGACAGAAATATTTTGAGGTTTTAACCATAGATATTTTGATGTTTTGGGGGTTTTTTAAAACTTTTTCTTTTTTTTTGTTTATGTGCTTGGGTTGTTTTTTTTTGTTCTACCTGAAGACATGTCAAAAGAGAGAATTTCCAAAGTAAGGAAGGAGAGAGAAAGCCAGTAAACACCCACCTGAGATGTAGCACATTAATATTTGTGGTCTAACACTATGTGGTTTAGAGCAATGAATATGCCTGCTGTGCAGCGAGTTCTCCAAAAGCAAGTTAATGAATATTTAATGAGTTCAAAATAGTTTCAATGGGACCGGGCAACTTGCTAAGCCAGGGTGAAGTAATATACTTGGGAAGAGGGAAAGGTTTCACATCAAAGTCATCATTCACTCTGTGTTTTTCTCTAGAATATTAAGTCTCAAAAAAAAATGCATAAACCTGGCTCTTCAGGAAAATTTCTCTAACCTCGAGGAGTACTGGCTATTCTAAGATCTCATTCATACTTTCTGGCTTCCATCTAAATTTACAAGTGGCATTGCTGAAAAATGCCTTATAAACCATGATTTCTCTAAGAAAATCTCTTAGTTGGCTAAACTGTGGAATTCCTAGTTATTCAGAACTTTTGCTGGCAAGAGTATTGCTTTAAAGATGGAGGAATTTGTTTTAATAGAAATTGGTCAAGGTAGTTATTTTCTCAGTGAATAACATAAAGCTGGTATCATAAACACCCATTTAGACACACACATATGCAATAGTCTATCTTCTACTAGCTGAAAATGATGGGTTTCAAAATAATTGGGCATGCTGTACCGTATTCTTTTTTTCCACCATGTTTCAGGATATATTTGATTGTGTCCCCCATTAATAATATTTAAAATGTAATTTGTTTGTTTATTTGAATAAGGCAGTTTGAAGTTAGGCCACAAGTAACAGATTACTTTGTTTAAACCAGGTTTGTGTGCTTGGTCTTATCTTGTTTTGTACATTCTGCATCTTCAGCAGGATACACGAGAGATGCTTTATGCATGCATTCAGAATGGCTGCTGTGGAGGAATTACAAACCCAACCCCGACATAAAGCACCCTTTAGAATTTCTTGACTACAACCCTGTATCCTGAACCCACTGGCAATGACTAGGAGACACAAAATTGTTGTATCTTGTTATTGGGCCTTGTAATTGGTTAGTTCAATTTTAGTTTTCACCAAATTTTCTCTTCCCTTGCTATCCTCCTTGCCTCAGATTTCCATCTAATTATTATTTATTTTTATTGCACTGAATTTTATTGTTAAAACAGGATACCCTCATGGTTTNAATGTTTCTTCAAAAGCTTTATTTCCTGTTTGAGAACATGTGCTTGAAGTTTGGCAAAGATGTGATCTTTGTGTCAGCAGGGGATATTTTTGTATTTTTGTTTTTGTTTTGTTTTGGGTTTGTTCTTTTTTTTTTAACTGTTTCCTTTAACTGGTCTTATTTCTATTTTTACATTTTGGCTTGGTTAAAATATATTTTTTCTAGTTGTAAGGTTGTTGCTGCACAGTGGTTCCTGTGCCTGCCACGAGAGGTCTCTTTCGGTGTGAGAAACCTGAAAACTAAGAGCCAAACATATTTACTTTTCCTGAGTGTTCTTTTAGGCATAAGTTCCCCTTTAAATGCCATGGAAAGTTCAGACAGACCTGAGAACAAATCTGTGTTTGCAACAGTGATCAGAATCAGATCTGTAGGTTCCTAATGGAGAGAGATCTGAACACATCAAACAGAAATTACATTCTTATGCTGAACTTAAGATACTTGCCAGCTACCTTTCTAATTTTTCCACTTCCCTTCTGTGTGTCACAAGCTGATGAGTGTGATGAGTGTGTGCTGTACTCACCAGCCCAGAGCTCCCACTGATAAGGTTTCATGCCTCTGAGTGAAGATTATTTTAAAGACCTTATAATTTGATTTTCTGCATTTTGAGACACCACAAATAAACTTCATGTCCCTTTTGAGACCCTTTTTATTCTCTCTGTCATTTAATCTAGGATTTCCAGAGTTTGTTTTTGATATATGAATAATGTGAGACTTATTGGGAACATTGTCTTCTGGGATGCTCTGCGGTAGTTTCTAATAAGGAAGATGCTTCTTTTCATCTCTCCAGTTTCTGGATCTTATGTCACTGTTTTATGCACCAACTGCAAGGACAAAAGAAATAGATAACAGAAAAAGAAATGGAAATCTGTGAAAGACCAGTAAGTAGCTGGTAAGATCTGAGAAAGTTCTATCTATTACAACTCCAGAATTTTTGTGCCAAGTGATAAACAAGTTCTTCAAATTTTAGTATGGATAGTGAACTTCCTAGATAGATCACAAAGTCACTTAAATCTTATGAAAATTTTATTCCATCAAGATTGGCAGAAGATATTTTTATTAAGTTTGTGTATTAGTGATGTGAGGACTATAACTTGGAACAGCAGTTCTTAGCATCCAACTGCAAGCAGATTTTATAAAGGAAAAAGTTATAATCTCTTTTCTATAAATTTATTTAACACCTTATATATGGTAAATGAAGTGGTACTTACTATCAGTAATACAAAAGAAAAGGAATAAAATATCCTATGTCAAGCATATCCATGTTTCCTTTCTTTGTTTTTCCCCATGCTAGGCTTAGGCAAAGTCTAACAGCTACCAAAATCATCACAAAAAATTAATGTGCCAAGTACAGTGTATCAGCAAAAGTTTTAGATGGAGAGAAGCCAAAATATTTTTCAAGAAAAATACTGGGGCTGAAGGTTTGGGGTGAACCCATAAAGAACCATCCTCTGGCAGGCTAAGAGTCAATCTTATTTAAATTTCTCCTGCTTTTAATGTCAATACTTGGCAAAATTCCATTAGTCAGATGAAGGCACCACGATTTCAAAACACTGCAAACTACATATGTTACCTGATAGCATGCTTCATTTGACTCCCCTTTCCACACCCATTCCAAAAAGAATCACMCAGAACTTTATGGAGAGAGAAGCTGGATTATTTTGGCAGTCTTTCAAAACATAAATTAAGTTCGAACAAAAAATACATGTAAGGAAACAATTTGGTTATGCCTTCTTATTCCAGAATCACTATATTTTGTTCTATATTATATAGTTTCTATTGCCTCTGGGGAATTATTTTCCATTCATGAAAAACTAATTTCTGGTGTGTTCATGCGCATAATCCTGTTGTTTTCCCATAACTTTTAAAGGATGCTGGTCACTTCACAGCTTACTGTACATTTTACTTTGGAGTCTGCTGCTCCTCAGAGAATGAATATGGAACTTATGTAGCCAGTTGCATTCCTGACAGTAAATGCACCCTGCATACAGGGCAGGCTATGCACTTATGCATCCTAAATAAGAAATGAGAACAGCTTGAAGGAGAGGACCCAGGCTTAATGATGCACTTTTTTTTTTTCCTGAATTGTGATCAAGACAATTGCATCAGTTCTTTCTACCCAACAACAGAACATACTTGAGTTTTTCTTTGTTTTGGAACAAGAGATATTGCCCACCAAGTTAAAAATATTATTTGAATGAATATTGACAAGAATCCTGCAAAAAGTTTTCATTGTCATAGTGCAGATTTTACCAGTCTCCAATTTTACTAACAGGAGAACGAAAACAAAAGTCCAGTCATCCAACAGTGCAATATACTGATGAATAGTAAATATCTGGGACACTGTCAGACTGATCCTAAAGAAGTATGTACCACATATGTGGTCAAGAAATAAATTGCATTTATTGTCCACCTTTACTTGCCTCATTCATCCATCTCTCCCTGGACTATCTTAAACATCCCAAACACTGAGTTACATCAAAATCTCTGCCCACAACAACAACAAAAACAACAAAAACCCCCCAAAAAAACAAAAACCAAAAACCAAAAACAACAAACAAACAAACAAACAAAAAAAAAAACCCAAAAATAACAAAAAAAAACAACAACAAACAAAAAAAAAAAAAAAAAAAAAAAAAAAACCCAAAAAAAACCCAAAAAAACCACCACCAACAAAAAAAAAAAAAGCAGCAGTTAAGAAAACCATTAATTTTCCCTTCCCCTTGGCTGATACAACATTGTTCTATCCCTACAAAATATTGACAAATGTTGCTGGTCAGTTTTGAAAAGTGTAGCAGTAAAGCATTATCTTAGTGCCTGTATAGATATCTCATAGAGCACTTGACCTGCTTAAAAGGMTATTGACCAGTTTCCTGAATTTATGTTTTTTAAACTCATTCTCTTTTAGGTGAAGAAATCAGACTTGATAGGTTGTCTAATTCATAACCCTTTGTAGTTTTGTAAAGCTTTCCCTTTATATAGTTTATTAGATTATTATTATTGATATTATTGTTATTATTTTACTGTCAGTCTTCATGGACTAATATTTCTAAAAATGTTACATGAACTAGGATAAAAAGATACAGACCAGCATAGTTCTGGAAAACTACAGATCACTGATTCTTAGTTTTCCCTTTTTTTCTTTAACACTAGATTCAGTTTGTTATCAGATATTTAGTGTGCTGAAAAAAAATCTCCTATCCTTTTTCTCACCTTCCCTTGCATTTCCTTTTACCTTTTCTTTATATCTGAATAATGATATAAAAGTGGCACAGGATATTCATAAATACCTCCCAACTTCTATCATCAAGGCAAAGTTTCAGTGATCCAGAACCTCTGGAGATGAGCAAGGACTTAATCTGAGGTCCTTCATGAAAAGATTATGATCATGATGTGGSTGAATGGTTTAGGTTAAAAGATCTGTTGCATTAATCATCCCATCTGAGTTTTGAAGGGAGACAAAACATAGAACATAAGTAGAATGGGAGGAATGCAAAATTACAGGTTATTTCTCTGTGCCAGCATCACATCCWCCTTGTCTGCAAAATGAGGAGGAATACATAAAACAGCCGCTCATGGAGAGAACTGAGGAGCAGGAATAGTTTAATAGGATAGTTAAGAAGAGGAGATATAGATTTAAATTATTTGCTAAACTTGCACAACAACTGGTTTTTAAGAAGAGTGCAGACTTTGTGTAAAACTCCTTTTGAATATGATCAATTAAATTTCAAGTAGTCATAGCATGAAGTGTAATCTTTATAGAAGACACATCCCTGCCAACTCCCTGCCTTTCCCACCTTCTCCTTCATTCTTTAGTTTGCTTTCCAGTGTCCTGCTGACACGGTGACTTCTTTGACATGCTTTTTTCTTGTTCTTTCAAGGCAGAAGTGACCTGGGATGGGAAGAGCAAGTGCCTTGTGCTCTCTAGCAGTTGAACACACACATGGAGCCCACCACRGAGCCCCCAGCACTGGGGTCAGTATTCTGATAGTTCAAGACTAAAAGTGAAGAGAAGGGTTCTGGACCTCACTAAAAAAAGGGAAACAGTTTAATTCCAAAACTAGGATTAAATMGTACAATAGCTGAATCATTAAATTTACAGAACCATTAAATGACATAATTTCAGCTAAAATCTCAGTCAATAACAGAGCTCAGCATTCTTTGGTAGAATAAACCTAGGCTCAAACTCAGAATTCTTTAAGGCATTTTGCACAGGAAAGACGGGTAGGGMCTCAACAATGAACAGACATGCCGTTATCAAACTAACATAATAATCATATCACAAAACCTCAAATAGTGCTTTTGTGCAATACAAATGCAGAAAAAAAATGTCAATATCTTAAAAAAAGTATCAGTAGTTCATGGGCACCCCTTAAAACAGTTTAGATTAATGCGGTGAGAACTTTTATGGATAATCTGAAAATTTAAATTAGTAGTTTAAGTAATTAGTTTACCCAGTTTTCAAAGGCAAATCAACTATCCAAGACTATGGGAATTTTGCCCGTGCAAGGCCTCAGTAAAGCTTTAGAAGACAGAGCCCATAATACTACCATTAGCATAAAATAAGCGCTGGATTTTTTTACAAGCCAAATCCAGAATTTATAAAAAAATGGACTCCATGTGCTGTTATTTGTGGCACTGAAGACACAACAGTGGGTTAAAGGAGATRTTTCTAATAAAGCTCTGTCTCCAGCCTGGGACGAGGCTTTAACATCTCCTGCTACGAGGCTGGAGGATGTTCAGGCTGTATCCCACTGGGAACTTCCACGTGGACCTAAAACCCCTCTGGGGGGACTTCTACTTTTGCCTGAAGCTAATTAGAATTCGTGTTTTCTTAGCGAATTAAGGACAGTGATAGCCACTCACACTCTAATCGCAGTTAAGCCTAATGGACTGCCCGGGATAGGTAGATATCCCAAGTATCTGCCCAGCAAATATTTTGGCGTTTTCCTCCATTTCACATTTACCACTGAGCACTCAGCAGGTGCTCCCACTTTGCAAAGGAAGTGCTAATGCCTTAAATCGTCCTCTTATTCTGGCTAGAATGCATCTAATTGTTGTCTCACCTCTGGGAAAACAAAGACAGCAAATTCAGGTTAATGCTCCTGAAGATTGGGAGGCATGGCTAAGTGCATTAACCCAGCCAAGACCAAAACACTGACACCTACAATAATATAAGGAGAAAATACAAGATTCCTTAGAAATACAACCATACATCAGTAGTAGTCTACAAATGGTGTCAAAAAAGCCCTCTAAGAATAATGTTTGGAATTACTCTTCTCATGTTTAAAGGATATTTATGCATAAAATTAAAATAAATGCATTTTGTAGAAGTCAGAGTAAAAAACTGAATGTTAAGGCCAGAGGATTAAGGCAAAAAAACCCAAAAAACAACAAAAAAAAAACCAAACAAAAAACAAAACAAAAAAAAAAACCAAAAAAACATTTTATTGTTCCTTTCATTTAGGGTGGTGGATTCTCAGCATAGACCTAGAAATCTGCATTATCTGACTGTAGCTGCCCATTTTTCAGGACCASTGTTAGATCTGGACTAGTCATACTTGATTCTTATCATCTGAAGAATGAAAAAGGATTTCACAGCAGGGTTTACCAGCTTGTTTCAAGTACTACCCATACAAAGAAATCTTTCACACTTTGGATGTGGTTGTTCCTCTCTACTAATTATATGAGTCTGGACACCCCTTTCAGTTGTGGTCTTTCATTTACTATTTAYTTCTCATCTATTATCATGTTTCTTTAGGAAATCTAGTATGTAATTAATGGTATGAGGGTATAGAGAAAACTGATATTCAAAACACAGCTGTACAGCTAAATATCAGCTGTGGAAACATGATTCACTGCAGTTACTATGGGCATTTATATTTATACCAGCTAGAAACAATGTCAGGATGATGTACAGCACAACTCAGAGCCTCAAGGATTTGTTGGTCCCCAAGAGAAAAATACATCTTAACCCTTCTGAAAAGTAGAAGTCTATTCAGAAATATCTCTTGCATTTAGTAGCTTATTTCCTTACAATGGATTTCAAGAGTTACTAATTCATTACACTGTAGAACCTAGAAACAGCTCAGAATTAAATGGCATGACATCATATTTATTAGTTATGCTGAATTGCCTCTTTATAAAATAAATTTACAGTTTTTCTAAAGATAGATGTTCAACATTGCATTACTAAACGGTTCAGTCCCCAGGAAAGATTTACTGATTTATGTGGTTCAAGGTTAAAGAAATCAGCAAGTAGTAATCAAGCATCCATTAAAAAAAGGTAATGGACTAAGGCTGACCTTTGTGCCATGTGTTAAAAAAAGAACTCTGCCACATTTATGTCCAATAAACCCAAACAAAAGTTGTTTAGAAACATATTTTATTCTTCTTGGATGTGAAAAAGGAAAGTGCAGGTCACCTCAAAAGAAGATTTGAAACTTCAGAGATATTAACTCTCTTTGCTTTTTCTCTCTTAGTAAAGTCAGGTATTGTCCCTAATGAACAGATTATTGGCTTTTTGTGTCTTGTTCTAGACAAGATTATGACATATTGGAATATACTGTCCATGAACTGAATCTCAGTTACTTTCAGTGTTTGGGAAATGGATGATAAAGTGAAAATAATACTTCAGCTTAGGGGAGCAATGAGATTCTGTGATCTATTCCCTCACTCCTGTCCACAATCCCTCATTAAAAAAAGGTGAAGATATTATGAATGAAAATCCTATTGCTCCACATTCACAAAGTCATCTCTCTATTTCCAGTGCTTTGGCTAGAGAGGCATTATTACATCCTCCCAGGTGAGGTATAGAGTGTTCTGGGCTTTTTCTTTCCCTAGGTTTTCGGTTTTGGGGCCTTTTTGGTTTGTTTTTTCGGGTTTTTTTTTTTGTGTACTTATTTTTGTTCGGTTTTTTTTGTTGTTGTTGTTGTTGTTTGTTTGGTTTTTTTTTTTTTTTTTTTTTTTTTTTTGTGGTGGTGGTGTTTATTTTTTTTGTTTTTCTCATTTTACAGATGCTGTTGTTTAAACTCATTTGGATGAGGAAGAGTTCACAAATACGTCATTCATTTATCCTTATTATTTGTACACACTGTAATACAGCTTTATGAACAAAAGCTGCAATTTAAAGATAACCAAGAAAAAATCCTGTCATGATCTCTTCATTTATGGTTTTGATTTTACTCARTTAATACCCATAGTTTGAATTAAATTACATCTGGAGATCCAGAAAACCTTTTTTTCCTCTTTGTCATCCAAAGGACTTAAAGATATCCCCGCAGAATTCAGAAAGAATAAAACATTGAATAAGGGCAATCCATGAATAATCAAAATGATTTCTTACAAGACAGCTGGATGGCAATATAGAAAACTGGCTCATATTCACTTTTTCAATTACAATGCAMAAAGTCTTTGAGCTTGTTTATGCAACACCTCACACACAAGTGTCCACACAAATGCAAAACACCATCATGTTTACATACATGCTGGGATTTATTACTCAGCCCTCAGGGATGTAATTGTGATGACAAATAAATACTGATTGATGATTTTCAGTTGTAATAAAGCAGCTTGCATGATTTCATATGAGTTGGTATTTGACACTAAAGTGATGTTGATCACTTGGGTAACAAGACAAATAAATTCACAAAAGCAGTCATGGGTAAAAATATAAGATGCAACAAAATGGCCTCCTGCATGGTAAATTCATCAAAAAATATAAGAGGAAAATGGTACTCTGGATAAAATGGAAGGTGATTTTTCCTCTATTTTTTGACAAAACTAACGAAAATGAAATGAGAACAAAACTACTCCAATCCTCCATCTCCCTTCAAAAATGTCCAACTCTCAAATGAAAAATTATATTTTGATTTAGAAACAATTTATTCTATGCCTTAAGATCATTGTGAAATTCCAGAAAGAAACACTTAAGACAAAGTCACAGACTTACACTTTCAAGTATTTTCTATCCTTATTTTTCCTCACCCCAATTTGTCAGTTCCTTGATACATCCATGAAAAATATGAGCTTCCCAGAAACTCATCTTTCACAGATTTCTTTCTTACTGAAAAAACCAAGGTCTGCCATTGAATCTGGATCACATCTGAAGATCTCATCACCTTCAGTTTGATGCTGTAACCCTGCAATATATTTTAACCTTCCTTCATTGAGTAGGGGGAGTTTGAGCCAAAACCATGATGTGTTTTAGTTAAATAAAAATTATTATATAGATGACATAGAACAATAATCTGGTTATATTTTTCATTTCATCCCTCTTGTTAGGAGTGATATAACTAGCTTATTTATAATGTATTATTGGCTGTTTCTTCCAAATATATCCTTGTATATCTTACAAATCTGGCAATCTCTCTGTCAAATGATTTACAGTACCTTGAGAAGGTATCATTATACACATTGACTTAGTAATAGATCATATAGTGCTTTGGCTACTTTAATGCACAATCACAAAAGGTGGATTAGGTAGACAGAGAACAGTGAATGGATTTGTGGAACACTGGCAACTATGGGATCTGGAAGGTGCTGAGCTGAGAGTGTTGAGGTCTCAGTTTCTGGCTGATGGGGCAGGAAAATTTAATTTGATGAAATGTCTCTGAGGCTTTTCCCTTCAACTTTCGCAAAACTGATGCTGATTATTTCATCCCTTTGTTGATAATTTCCTGTAACTGTCCTCTCTGTTCTACCCTACTCTACAAAGCATTACCCTACATTCTTTAGCTGTCTGAATTGTGGAGAAATTATTCATTGAATAAATCTATTGTAGTGCAAAGCAGTATCACTCTGAAAGTGAAATCTTGGTCGTTCTGAAATCAGTGTTTTTTAAGCCTCACATTATCTTCCGACAGGCTGAATTTCCCCCTGCAGACTGCCCTGAGACCAGTTGTTCCTCCCTTTGTTAGGGACAATATGAACTGTAACTAACTGTAGGCAAGTTGCAGTCTTCTCCTTGCTTATCAAATACAGGAGTAGAATAAATTTTATGTGCATTGTGCATTTCCTTTCTTATTGTCAGTTTGCATGCACATTGATAACATAACCCTAACTCATGGTAGCATTTTAAGCACATGTTTAAACTTAAGCCAGAGTGAAGCCTTTTCTCAAACACTTTGCTGAACTAACATCTTTAAACACATCATCATGATTATTTCTTTTTTCCAGCTTGGCATGCAYGGTGTTGGAGAGGGCCAAGTTTCAACTATACTATTACATTTCCCCCCTTTTAGAGCAAAATTATTTTCCTAAGGTCATAGTGTACAGATGAACTAAGACTGTATTTCAGACAAAAGTGATTCAAATTTTAAGGTAATCAGATTTGGCAGAATTTGGCTTGATATGAAAATCTGGAGAGTTGGATAGGACAATAAAATTTAGAGGAAGTTGTCATCCAGTTTTGCTTCTGCCATTCATCTAAAACCAGTAAAACCAGTAAAACACAGGACTGGCAGTGGATGCATTGGGAATGGAAGTAAGAAAATAAATACTGCACCAGCATGATTATTATCTCACTTATTTCTTGTATGGACACTCTCATTTATGTTCCTAGGTGCAGTTTAACTGAATCCATCCCAAAAGGAGGAATAAGTAAATCTATTTACAGATGCCATCTCTTGTTGAACTGCTATTACAGAATAACCATTCTAGATGATTTTGTTTTGGATAAAATACAGTCTTAGTTCTTAAATACTGGAATAAAGATGGTTTTGTTTCACATTTACTTTGCTGATTTCCTTTGCTGTGCAGAGGGATGTTATCTATGCGAATCTACAACGCTGCAATCTTCAATGCTTCAAAAAAGTTTAAGACTAGGAAATCTGTGTGTCTTTTATCCTCTGAATATGATTAATGATGCTTTGTGTTTTGCAAGACATTATTAAAAACAGAAGCCTATGACTTCATTGTCTCTGACAACGACTTTGAACGTGGGGTCAGCTATTCCACTTTTATACTTCTTTGCAAGATTAAAAGAAAGTAAAAACTATTGCATTGGGAAGGGGGGGACTTTACACAGATGTAACAAAGCAGAATACACACACGTTTTCAATATGCTTCTTCCAATGAAAGTTCACCTCATTCATATGAAACTGTTGGTAAGCAAACACTAGTGACAGGCAAATTTAGCCATCAGGAAAACATACTGGCTTCAGGATTATCTCAAGTACCACATGCTAGAATTGTAGAAAATGTTAAGAAAAGAGTTCAGAGTCTGATTGAGAAAATTACAAGTAACATGCATTTTTTGGTTGCATTCCTGAATATTCAGTGATGGTGAAGGGTTATCTTGCAGAAGTGAAACAAAGTGTGCAACAGCAAGAATTTATTTGAAAATATTAGTGAGCAATTACATGTCAGTACTTTTTTTTTGTTTTCATATAAAATATACTACTTTCACAAGTAGTAGTTGAATTATTTTTATAAAATTTACCTTTATAAGGTTTATATGCAGAATTGCTTAAAGTGCTGGAAATGATAGCTCTTCCTTTAATATCTAAACCGGAAATTATTTGCTCTTTTTCAGCTATTCTGTTCGTCTGTGATGCATTATTTTATTGAATTTCTGCAATGTAAGGGTTACTTTTTAAAAAAAACTTATATCTTCACCTTTCGTGAATGTCAGCAACATTCCCAGTGTACAAAAAGACTAAAGGGGGAACGAAAACCTCACAGAAATTAATGGTAAAATTTAAAATTATTTCAGCAACATTGACATTTTGCTAAGTCAAGATGGGAATGTAGTTGCAATAAAATCACTATTGCTTTGACCATTGACAGAGGAATGAATGTTATCTAACAATGGCATTTTTCTGCCTTCAGAGCACTCATTCAGAGAAGTCACTAGAAAATCATGGTATTTTGCCAGCTGGTTACTTTTTTCACTGTCTTTAACTTTGTTGTAAAACTTTCTGTCGAATGAACCTTGATGCAACTGGCTAGAAAAAAAAAATACAAGGCTCTGTTACACAGTTATAAATTTATCTTGCATATTATCAAGGTCCCTTTTTTGAGGTTTGCTCTGACCTTTTAGGGTTTCATTTGCCTTAAATGATATTGTAAACAGGGAGCAGTGTAAAATAAATTTTATTAAAGATATGGTTAATGAAGGGGTAGAAAAATCAGTAAACACTGCATTGCAGATTCTTCTTCTTGGATGTTCTCTGCCTTAACCAGAAGATTTTCCTGAACTTTTGATTTAACAGAAGTCTAAAATGTCTCCTGTAATATGATTTACTTTTTCACTTTTTACCCATTTAATGATTCTAAAATCATATCCCCCATCATTGGTTAATCAAGAAGTAGATAGAAATCATTATCAAATAGTTCATGCTAAYACTGAAACATAAGACATTTTTAGCATTTAGTCTTGAAAATTAGTCCAAACTGCACAGAATGATAGGACCCTTTTCGTTTTTGTGCAGTAGAACAAGAAAGAATTGACTACTATTTGGAAGGGTGATTTTACCAGTTGGACTTTTGGAAAATGAGATTATGGTTCTCACATTTGCAGAAATTTTGACCTGTCTGGTACAAGACTATAAGATAAATGCTCAAAAGAAAAAAAAAAAAATCACAGTTTTACTTCACACTGGAATGTGTACCATGAATCTTAATATTATTACTGAGGGGTCCTCACCAGCCTGTAAACGTTCCTGCAACTTAAGCTCAGATTTGCTCTATTGCACTGCAATAAAACTAGATAGAAGGTAGATTTATTAAATTCTGTTATATCTTTCTAACAATAGAGAAAAATCTGAAAAAAAWCCCTCACAAGAATATTTTGCCGATATACATGTATTTTCTTACATGTATAGGAGAGATGTAAATGTTTTCACAAGGAACAAGCACAAGGATGTGTTTTATTTAGMAAATAAAGGTAAAAATCCATGGCAGCCCTTAAAGTGTTGCCTACTGATCCTTTTGTGTGTGTAAATAACAAGTTTTCTACTATAAACAATGATTTTATTATCTAGTCAGAAATATGCAGCAGCCTATGTCATATTGGGATGCTCTGATTCATGAACATATGTCTTTTACACACACAACTTATATATAACATGTAAAGTATATGAAATGTATACATGAACATAAAGGATCATTTTCTCGAAAGTGTAACTTAATTGTGTCATTGGTATCCACTGATGGGTTCTGCACTTTCTTATCAATAGCATAAATCTGGACAGGTCCATTATTTCATACAGTGATAGAGCTGATCTAGTTTTAGTTTAACCAAGAGCAGGCTCCTGTCCATTCCTCTTGGTTTCTCATCATAATCAGTTTCAGAGTATTACTGTTCTAATGTTACATACACCTCACTAGTTACCAGGCCACAACCTGACCTTAAATTTGCATGAAAAATTAAGTGGAAGGCAGACGATTGAGCTGTGGTTTCTTTCAGTTTCATATCATTGCCCTTGCATCTGGCAGGGAGTGAAAAAAAAAGGAAAAAAAAAAAAAAGCAGCTGCCTGATACCCTAATGTCACTTTTAAGTTTTACACTGAAAAAGCTCTAAGCGGGGCTTACTCAGAGTCATTTTTCAGCCAATTCTTCTTCTTGGAAATGTGATGATGTGAAGACAGACAGAGCTGAGGGAAGAAACAGTCCAAAAGTCATCTCCCTCACTCTATTACGAATCACCTCTGTTATAGAAGGAAAACTACACATACTCAGCATGCTTCAAAGAAAGAAAATGATGTGACAAAGCCATGAAGTTAATTTAAACAGATCTGATCTATACAAGCAATTTGATGTCTGCATATTTTTTCCATGTAATTAAAAAATAACTTGAAACAGTTCTTACAGTATGTGGCATCAAATTAATATAGTAAATCAGAATGTAATTAAGTAACATATATGTCCAAAAGAACTTTATAGCTTGAGCTTGGTTGATCAAGTTAGTTGAATTAAGGATTTTTTGTAGGGCTAAGGCAAAGCTATATTATAAATACCAGGCACTTTGAATTAAGTTTGTACAATATTTCAAGCTCATTGCCTTAAAACCCATTATTTTATGATTTTAAAACATATGTGTACCAGTAAGTACATTTTTAGCTTAAATAGATACTCATACTGGCATGTTTGGGCTCCAGAATTAGACAATATGTGACTTTAAAAATGAGACTTCTCAATTCTCGGTTTGTATTTTCCTTTCTCTTTTGTAATAAGCAAATTGTACACAGCAGAAATTAATGCAGCAAACTTATTAAAGAACACATTTCCTTTAAGCCTTCAGTGAGGCAGATGATCTGTCAAATAGGTCATGTGATAGTTATAAAAATGTGAGCAATTAACTGCAGACAAAATATTCACTGCTGTGTTGCTGATGCTTTAAAAATTCTTTTGAACTTTATGGAGGAGCATGGCAGGAGACTACCTACTTCAGCCCAAAGCCAACTTCCAAGAGTAAAAGGTATGTTCTCCTATGAGCATTTAAAGAGAATTGCTAGTAAAACTACAGCAAAGTGGTAGAGATTTAAAATGTTGACAATAGTTAGGGGAACCTGATTTACCTAGAAAATTCAATCAGAAAAAAAGGGTTTGGATTTTTCATTCCATTTTCAGCTTTGAGAGAAGGGATCATCCTTGGAGTCTCCCTTGCTCCTTTCTTGGGCACAGACTGCAGACTAAAGAAGTAAAAGAAACAAGAATGATTTCCTTTATATATGTACAAATCACAAAAAAAAAAAAAAAATTATCGTGGCCTCCTAAAAGCGTGTTGGTGACTGTGGGCACTTCGCTGACTTCTACACCTGAGTTAATATTAAGCACCTCACTAATTAACAGACTAAAACCAGAACTTGTCAGGTAGGGTTTGCCTGAGCAATTTGAGACTACACTCTACCTTCTGATGGAATGAATTTAGCCTGACTGTTCTGGCCTCTGCTGGTTTGCATAGTGAGATAGATCTCACTCAGATGAATCAAGTTCCTAGAGAAATGGCTCAATATAGCTTTTAAAGAGAGAGCAGATAATTTGTCAGCAGCTCTTTTCACAGTGTTCTTATTAACATCTCCGCTCAAATCATAGTGTTATCCTGGAAAATTTGAAGAAAAAAATGTTTTTTCAACGTTTTTTTTTATCTCCATGGTTTTTTACTATTCTAATAAATTAACTTCAGAGAGGTCATCTCAATTTTCAGAGGATGATAACACAGTTAAGTCCATTTATTTTTTGCTGACTGCTATCCAACTTCTAAGGACTCTGGACAAAAGATATCTTTGTTAAAATGTCAGCGCTCTTTCCCTTCAAATATGAATCCCTCACAAATCACTTTTCTGATCTTTTCTTCCTTACCCCCTCAAGCAAAATTAGGATACATTAACCCAACAGCTGACTTTAGTTTTGAAAGAACTGGGTTGGGGAATAAGCTGTGATGTACCAGAATTGTAAAGACACACTACTGTTTGCACACAATTTCTGTGCAGAATGCAGAGGGCTATTACTGAGGACAAGCCAACATTTGTACAACACCACAGCCAGCCTCAGGTTGCTGTCCAGGTCCCGTGCAGTTATTGCTGTAACTCCAATGTGTACAAATGGATTGAAGGATTTACTGCCTCTACTCATGATACAAGTCTCCAGGCCTTTCCTAGTAAAATTTTAACTAGGATTTTTCTTTCCTCCCCAGCCATTGTCTAGTTCATTGATTTCCAAAACACTGGTGACCTTCACACTTTCTCACATGTCAGCTTGTATGACATTTAACAGATCCGATGGAAAACAATATAAAAACTGCACTCTACAGATTCATGGGCTGGCACTGACAGTGACCTCAGTGATCACCCATAGTCAGATCACAGTGCAGAATCACTGATTTGATTCTTTTTGTTGTCTTGTTCACCCAAGGCAAATAATATTGTCCTATGACCTACTTTAGCTTGTAATACAAAAATAATGCAGATGACTCAAAGTGAAAACACTAAAGCAACAAAACTTCTTGTTTCAATAAACATCCCATTCCTTTCCAATGCATGTGTTACTGAAATTTGAAGAATAGAAAAATAGAAAAAACGTGGCTTTGATTAAAAAGAATATTTGTTTTTTTTTATAGTTTAGTTATGAAAAACCTACATAATCAATAAGTTCCAGAGCAATGGTTAGTTATTAAAGTCATTCAGATAAAAAAGAATCTGGGAATATTAATCATGACTGGGCAAGAAATCCTATTTATTTGTGAGGAAACCAATTTTTAGCATTATGGATTTGGTTTGTGGTAGTATGCTTGTTAATGAGAGATTCAAATTAATTTCAGCTGATGCCAGGAAAAGAGCATGTTCAGCATTGTTGGGTCACACATATGTGAGGAATACCATTGTTGTTTTATTAGACTGTGAAATTACTACTCACTCTTACAGAATAATAAAAAATATATTATGGAAAGGCTCTTTATGCAATTTCTAGCTATAAATGATATGTTTTTCACTGTAGGCAGTAATATGTGCTCTAAATGCATACCATATAGCACTCCAGTTTGAAATGAGGGAATAGTCTACCCAAACTCAAAACCATATGCTACAGCTAATGCCCCGTGGAATTTGCAAGCAGACTTTTACTATRATTATTTCTACTAACAGCATTATGGAGGACAATGCAGCAATGGATGGCAGGATCTGAAGTACTGTAATCTAATTTATATATAGAATTCTAATTACTGATTGTTTTTTGGTGTAATGAGAAAGTAAATGCTGTTAAGAGAAAAGATAGAGATTTTAATTACTTCTATTTATCTAACCATTTCTCAAGAAAGAGCCACAATATTGGTTCATTTTAAAAAATAAAAGAAAAAGAAAAAGAGTTTCATTTTACCTGGGGAAATAAACCTGYGGAGACAAAATTTAAAGAAGATTTTATTATACTCAATAAACTCAATATTTGGTAATACAAGGGAAATTGAGTAAGCTTTTGGTAATTAGAAAGTGCTTATTTTTTTTATTTCCATTACTGTGAAGGAATAAATTAAGTATTATATAGATATACTTTAATTTTCAGTATTATCAAATAACTAAAATTACAATTTAGTTTCTAAAATTTTACTAGGAAGATATGGAAAACCTCAGAATAATATTTTAWTTTTTTTTGTTTCAATGAAAATAAAATTTAATAAAATATGCATACTAAATGAATGACTACTTGTATTGCAAAACCACTCATTAGCTTTATTACACTCTGAGAGAGGATAAGGAAAGCTGCTCTGKCAAAGCTTCTTAAGTTATGCAAAATGCTGTATCTTCAGAGCTCATAGTAAAGGTGGTTTGAAGCATTTATAAAAAAAAAATATACAATTTCTTTTTTAAATAAGATTTTATGGATTAAATAAACAAAGCTCAAAGAAGTGTTCATGTCCTTCTGCTCTATTTATTAAGATTTTTACTTCAGGTCATTGTTTTCCTTCATTTAGTTAGTCATAGCTAGAATACACATATAGAAAAGTTTAAAAAATCCATGATAAGCCAGTCTGTGTTTGTCTTTCTATGACCTGAATTATATCAATGGGAAATTTTTGTGAACATAAGATTGTGTCAAAGTATTAAATAAAAAAAGAAAAAAAAGTGAAAGAAAAAAATTATAATCTCAGTGGAAAGTAACTTATTTTCAATTTGGTGACAAAATATGACAAATGTAAATTGAGTGTAGTTTTGAAATTAATCTACTCATTTTCTTCCCAAGTGTTTACTTAATCATGGTGTCTGAAACATTTTGATTTCTGGATACCATTCCATTATTATTAGGGGTTATTTTGTTTTTTAATTTAGATTAAGCAATAGTTCCTTACTAAGAGTTCCAAGCTTTCCTTGAAAAAACACAATCCACACCCAGAAATCCTTTTAAAAGTCCTTTGTTACTATCCAGAAAACTGAGGGGCAAACCCTAAATAATTCATACAATTCTTAAGATTAAACAACAAAAAAAAAAAAACAAAAAATGTTTAGCAGATGAAGAAAAATAGATGTAAGAGCATCCCATAAACCCAGACAGATTACAACATAGAGCCAAAAGGGAACCATGGAAGTTCAAAGTTCGCTTTGAAAAGAATTCAATAAATTTGATTATTTTCCTGCCCCTGTGGACATGCTATCAACTTGCATGTGACACCTTTTCCCTACAATTCCATTTGGTAACAGGATTTGAGATCCAATCACATCACTGAATAGCTCACCTTTTTCATTCATTCTTTCTTTTTTTTTTTTTTTTTTTTTTTTTTTTCTCAATAAACATAGGCAGAAAGGTTTTCTCTTTCCATCTGGATTTTTTCCTGCAGACTTCTTTTTCCTGGAAAGTCACTTCTGAAAGTTAAACCAAAACAAAAGTTGTGTGGGTGTCTGTATTTTATTAAAATTTGATTAGAAAAAAAACTCAGTGATCTATTCAGACTTAAATTTGAGGCCTAGCTTAATGGATTAGAATGTCTCTTTAAACATGTATTTAAAAGATTAATTAAAAAAGTGCTTTCTTCCCACCAGATTAAACCATATATCTGAACAGTCTGGATATCCCACTGAGCTATTTGTGTACTAGTTAGCGGTGACTGACAGGACTACCCAGTGTGTCAATGTGTCTCTTGTTTTGGTTTATCAGATAACTGGGGAAATGTAACACTCATGGTGTCAGATTCCTATTTACAGTATTATTGGATAAACAAAAACTGCATAGGATTGTTTGGGATTTTTCACTCATTTGAATTCTTGATTTGTCCTTTATTGTAATGGCCCTGTTTCTAATTAACAGCATTTAAGAAGGGTTTAACTCCCTTTTTGCCTTCACTGTGTCCAGTTTTACATGCAAGAACAGCTTTCTAATGTTATTACGATTTATGCCACAGAAACACACAAATAAAAACATACAGTGATATTTTTTCCTTTCTGCCAAGCTTAAGTTGGCCACATCGATAGAAATAATTTGTATATGAAAACAATTTTATACTGCATAGAATGAAGTTTATACTGTGTGGAAAGATGTTTTTGGTAGCGTAGAACAATTTAAAAGCTTCCTCTCAATAACTCAGATAGCTGTAGAYTGAAATTCCAGCATGGGTTGGGAATTCTCAGTTTTGACTGTACAAAACTAGGAGGGTTTATAAATTAGTTCATTTTACTAATGAAATTAGTTCACCTTACTTTAGATGAAAGCAAGGCAAGTAACCCAAAGAAACCTGACCTTAGATTAGCTATGCCAGATATCCAGCCTTAGTAGACAGTAAACATGAAATCCCAGAGAACTTCCATCTCAAAAATGTTTTTCCAAGCTCTTATTATATAGACAACAGCTTGTGGTATGTTCTTCATTATTTCCCATTTATGATGTCATTATTGAAATATAATATTTAGTATTGTGCATGTCCAAGATAGCATTAAATTTGTACTTCTGACAGAATAATCAATTAATCTCCAAACTTACTCACACATAAAATCCTTTTTCAACAGATCACTAAAGTCTGCAGAGGAATAACATTTGAGACTACTGAAATTTACTGATGTTATCAGAATACTCTCCTTTGTTGTTTTGTTTGTTCTTCAATTTCCGTCAATTATCCTGCAATAAAAATACAATGAAAAGCTTTAATTATTACAGAAATGGAATATGAATGATATCTTCTACTATGAATTACTGAAAATTTACTTTCATGCAATACAAGTGGAATAGATAAATTATTAACAACCCAATACCTCAAATTATATTTATCCAACAATAATAAGTTATATAAAGGTGAAGTGCTTTCTTCTCAGATCAACAGTCCAGTGACCTTAAAAAAAATTCTACAACTTCTACTCATGTGCATTATCTTGTCCTGAAATCTGAATACAATAAAAATATGACTCTAGAATGTAATGCAGAGTGACATGATTTGAAAAGCAATCCCTTTGTATTGCAAATACTGCAATTGTTAACATGCTGATGAATGAAATAAATACAGAGGACTACTGCTGACCTTTTGGAGGCAGACAGGGTGGAGTTAGCACTAGTTTTTTGAAGACTTTACTGAACTCAGTTACTTTTTTTTTACAAGTTAAGCCATTGACTGACATTCATCTGGAATTTCAAGTGTTAGAAAGTTGTTGTTCCCTCTCCTTTTGTGATGTAGGAGCAGCAATGGGTTGTCTTTACTGAAGCATGTAGAATCCTCACACTGAGCATCTGGTATTCAGCCCAAAGTACTTGAATAATACCTGGTACATGAACTGCATGAATATTTCATGACACAGACTGTGCCCTCAGCTAACTGGTTGTGTTTCTTCACTTTGCAAGTTTTTTCACTTTTGAAAAATGCTATTTCGGTAAAGCAATAAAGGTTATGAGGGGAATCTTTTAATACACTTGGGAGAAATATCAGCATAAGCTGGATGCACTTCTACCACTCATGAGCTATTTTACTTTTCTTTTATTTGCACGACCATTTAATGTGGGTAACTATTGTGGGTCATCACTGTCAGGCAGACAAGCTCCATGCAGCCACTCTCTCACTTGCCCCACAGTGGAATGGAAGAGAGAATTGGGATAGCAGAGGGGAGGAAATTCGTCAGTTGAGATAAAGACACTTTATATGGATACAGCAAGAGTTGCATCCACAAGTAAAACAAAATAAGGAATTCACACACCACCTTCATTAACAGGGAGGTGTTCAGACACCTCCAGGAAAAAAGGGTTCCTTCATACCTAATGGTTTCTTGGGAAGACATATGCTATAATTCTTCCATTCCCTCCTCTTTCCCCCAGCTTTTGCTGCTAGGCAAAACATCACATGAAATTGAATATCCCTATAGTCAGCTGTCCCAGCTGTGTCCCCTCCCAGCTCCTTGTGCATCCCCATCCCCCTCACTGGTGGGATGGTGTGAGAGGCAGAAAAGTCCTTGGCTATGTGTGAGCTCAGCAGTACCTGAAACAGTGATATGTTGTCAACTGTATAGTTTGCAAAAAATCCAGAAAATAGCACTATTCCTGCTACTATGAAGAAAATTAATCCTCTCCCAGACATAAATGGTACAATAACAACATGGCATAACAGGAGATTTTTCTCTGGGCAAAAGAACTAAGAATTCTTGCAAAGTTAGGATAAAAACATGAAAAACTTCCAGAGGTCTCTGAAGAGTTTTCCAAAATACTTCAAAACTGAACTTCAATCTGCATCAGGCAGAACCAGACACAGGGTACCAAATAGTGATGACAACATAAGTTAATATGCTCCTCATGCAACATAAATTATGGAACATAATCCAAAGATTAAAGTATTCTCTGCTGTCCTCTATTAAATTATAGGAGCTTGGGAAGAAAAATCAAATAAGCATGACTTCAAAAGAGATGATGATATCCAAAAGGGGAAGAAACAATTTTCTAAATATGTAGGAAGGAGATTTTGGGCACATTAAGTCAGTCATACCATTTACCCACCTACTAACATATCCCTTTGCATAGTACAACTTTGATCTGTTATAGTTTCTCCTTTGTATGAGTTATCTAAATAAACTGCCAGCTGATTAGCTAAGGGATAAGAAGTAGTCAGGAGTGTTGATATGTTTCTGAATTGCCTAAGGCAGAATAGGGGGGAGATTTTCAAAAGTGAGAATTATGTCCACATCATTAACATAGTCAGTATTTATGTGGATTAACTGAGGAGGAAGAAAGGAAAAATAAAAAAAAAAAAAAATCTTCTCTTACAAATCAGAAAACATTGTAAAATTTCCATGAGAGAGTACAAGTAATATTGAGTCACTCATGTTCTGGAAATGCTGTGGTGGCTGAGAGGAGCAATGGTGGTGACATGAGAACATGGTAACTGATTTATTTTTTTTAATTTTGTGAAAAGTCAGATTCCTGGTTTTTAGACTTAGTTTCAAAATTTCATTTTCTAAGTTCTAACTCTTTGAGATTTCCTGTGATACCAAAGGCAGTTATAAAGGGAACAACAAAGAAAGGCTGTAAGAACTCCATGAAGTATCTCTATATAAGTTTGAAGCCATATCAGCAGTATTGCTGTTTATCTTGTGGTGATACTTTTGCTGAGACAAATATTACACAAGTCTAGGAATCTGAGTGACTATAAAGTGAAAACAGGACCAAATACTGGTGAGGGACACTCCAAAGCTTATACGTATAAAGCTAAATCAGTTTGCCGTGAAATTCATTGCTTCATGCTTTGCCAAAAAATGTAAGGTTTGTAATAAAAGTAGTCTGTTTTATATTCCAGAAAAATTATATGTACAACAGGAAATTTTGAATAGCAGTCAGTAATAACTGTTTCCATGTAATTTCCTTCTCAAGCTGCCAATGAGCTTCAATGTATTTCTATTCATGTTCTGGGAGTTATCTTTTTAATCCTCTCTAAAAATCAATTACAATAGTTTAATTCTGTCAAAAAGTACGGCCAATGAAAAAAAAATATATAAACCTCCCAATTTTATTTAGGTTCTAACAATCAACCAAGTTTCACATTAATTAACAACCTTAGAAGACAGAAGTTGGGGTACTTCAGTTATTTAGAATGCTTAGTATCAGTATCATGGAACAATAGCTAACATAAGAACCAGATAATCCTTAGCATTAATGTGAATTTTAATGAATCTGAGGATCCTTCTCACTTTGGAATCATGTATTGTTTTTAGTGGGTACACACCAGCTCCAGGATTCCAAGACCTGAAGCAACAATGGCTACTTCAGGTTCACATATCAGCTAGATTTAAGACTATGCAATCCTGGTTTTTTCAGTGAAGTTGCACAGGTTTGCCCACTGACTTCAATGAGCAGAAGAGTAAGATCAGCTTCAGATATCCTTCCACTTTTAACTGTTAATTTGCCATATCAAACAGATTGCATATATGGACATGAGACTTAGTAGCAGTAAACCCTTTGAAACACACAAGATGATTGTTAATGGGTTAAAGGCTCCCCACTTCTGTCTTCTAACCACTAAAATCTGCAATTACAAAATGGGTCTTGATCTCTGGAAACCATGCCTTGTTAAATTTCCTTAGCGGACAAGATGGTACTGTGTAGCATTACATGTGGTTACTGTTAGCCACGTCCTTGCTGCAAGTTACCATAGTGTAGCCAAGGTAATAAGACGTGACAAATGACAGCACAGAAAGTCATTCTGTGGCCTTTCCTTGGGAATGGAAAAACTATCTAAGAAGAGGCTTATGCTGCTTTTCACTCTCCATTTGCTCGCGGATATAGAGAACTGCCATTAACTTGAATTTGAGCTGCACAGATCTAAAAGAGGCAAGGAAAAATCCTAGGGAGGTACAAGAAGTGTGTTATGGAAAAATGGCAAAACAAGGCAGAGTCAGACACTACAGATTGCATATACATGTTGAGTCGTTTATTTGGATACAATTACTTCAAAAGTAAGACTTAAGACAATAGGTTTGGTTTTGGTTTTTTGGGGTTTTTTTTTGTTTTGTTTTCTTTTTTTCTTTTAATCAAAGCCTAATTTTTCTATTTAGGCCCACGAAACTCTAAGATACAGTGGCATTTGACCATGAGATAAGATTTTGCTGTTGGGCATGTGCAAAGCCAACAGCAATAAAATGATTCTATTGCTTTGCAGTTGTGACCTTCAAAAATAAGGTTTCCAAAGTAGGAAATTACAAATCTACATTTTTTTTGCCAGCATAGACACAGTGTRGGCTTTTTGTTTTGATTTATTGATGCTCTTTGATTTTATTAATTGTCTTTTAAATTGCTGTTACTCCAAAAGGCTCTTGAATAAAAAGATGAGGCTGGAGGGGATGATAATTTTCTTCTGTAAGAAAGGAAAATACACAGCACTTCTTAATGATAGAAAGTTAGAAACATTTCAAAAGGCCTTTCACAGCTGTTTGGCTTCCCATAGATTATAGAACTACCAGAAATAACTGCAGGCAAAAATTATTTCAGTGATTATTGGGAACATGGACAAAATGTTAAAAACCATACACAATTCTGTTATAGTCTAGTGTTTAGATACAGCAATATTAAACAAGCAATGTGGTAATTATTTGGGTAATGATTTTTTTAACTTTGTTTTTAAAAGAAAAAAATGAAAACTTTTTGCTAAATGTATTTTCTGACTTCTGTTATATAAAGCAGGTTTGGATTTAATAAAAACAAGTGATGGCAGAGATAAAACTTAATTGATATATACAAATTTTCATTGAAGATCATAGTATTGAAACAGATTTTTTAAAAGAAATTGAGGTCAAACCAACAACTCCAGACAAAGGTGACTGTTCCACCCTGTCCATCCCCTTGCCAAGTTACTGACCATGGCTATTCCCTCATCTTCCTCTCCCTCCTCCTTTTTCCTACCAAGGTTGCCTTCATCTTGTTCAGTTCTGTTAAGTCTTGGGCAGAAAATGCTGCTAAAACCACTTACCCTGTTGACTGTGGAACTGAGACCAGACTAGGGACACAAACCAATTTACATGGATCAGTGAGAAATAAAACAGTACCTCTGGCTCTGACGTTGTATAAAACTGACGCATTATGTCCCACTTCCTAATGCTTAGAATTCACCATCTGAATACTGATCGCTTACGTCTATTGTCCTACAGGGTTAGATTTGCAGCCTACAGCTAGCCTTACATGTTCTCCTACTTATTTTTGGCTTTTTATATACATAAAAGCCATTGATTTTCTCAGTTACTAACATAGGTCTAAACAGTAATAGCCTCATGACATGTTTTACATTTTGCCCCTCTCAAGACTTTCTGGTTATGAACAATTTCCATTGGCTAGAGCACACACAAGTCTTCCAAATATGAACAAAATATCACCATAAAGAGCATGGTGGAATAATTGAGATGTGCATCTTCTGTGCTCATGGATTTTCTATCGTCATATATCCAGCACATTGAAGGGATTTGGAGCTGCCTTACTGGGATAGACAAGAATTATTGAGCCATTCCGAGTTGCAAGAGGATTGAGGCAGAGGAATGTGCATTTTTACAGCCTTTTTTCAAGGCAACAGATGGCAATTCAACAATCCATTTTTCTGTGTCCTGTTCTAAAAAGGAAAAATTGTACTCCTATGGTGATGTTGAATTTATTGAACATTCTACAGTCATCCTAAATATGTGAGGAGAATCTGTAAAGAAAGTGATTTTTCTTTGTTGAATTATCTTCATTTTGGTAGACTAGATGGTTAATTTGGAATAAGGAATGAAGAGCCCCAGACATCCTGGTTCTGTTGTATTCTGTTCCATTTTGATAGGTCTAAATATTAATCTCTGAAAATAACTTAATAAGGTTTTTTCACAGAAACAGTTGCTGATGATCAAATATTTACCTTCAAATATTTCATCAAGGAATTTATCACAGCTAGGTTTACGTGGGAATTTTTTTTTAATTTTAGTTTAAATTTTTAAAATTTGGAATCAAATCACAGCTAATTTTATCCCGTGTTTAATTAGTTGCATGAGAATTACTTTAAAATATGTCACCTAATGTCATTTACCAGTCTTCTTACACCTGTTTAATCTCCATAGGATATCTACATTTTTAAAAGTCACTGTGTGCTAGAAATCAAACAAATTTAGAAGGAAAGAGGTGCATTTTAATCAACAGCTAAGTTGCTGCTATTTCATTAAACATATATATATATATATATATATATATATATATAAGGCATAACCATATGGAAGCAGAAAACTATTTAAAAAATGAAAATAAGATGGTTTATATCACCTGCATAACTTGTTTTGTTCTCTGCCTTCAGGCTTCAAAATCCGCTTTCCATATTTTTTTCCTTTCTTTAAAAATAATGTACATCAGCTTAATTTATCCCAGGTCCCAACAGAAGGATCAGATTTTAAGCATTTAATGCTGTGGTTTCAAATCCAATTTTACAGTGTTCATCGTTTCAGAAGTGGCAGAATCCAAAGTGAGCTTTAAAAAAAAAAAAAAAAAAAAGAAAGAAAAAGAAGCAAAAGCGATCAAATGATCAAGCTGTTTAGGACATGCATTTTTTTAAAGTAGAGTTTTATTATTAAGCTATAACTGAAAAATATTTCTAAAGGTGTTAGTAAGGAAAATGTCTCATTTTAAGAACTGTTTCCTACTGAAAAGAAGCAAAGTTTTTGTGTGTATGTGCAGTTTTTTGTGTACTTCTGATGTGCCCTGCTGAAATTAGTACCTAAGAAGACAATACTTCAGGTTTTATGGCAAAAAAGCCAAATCGACTTCAATACAGTTATTCCTTTGCTGTCGAATGTATATACGTGAAGCTATTATATGAAGATTCTTCCTCGTCAAGGGATTGTCTGAGCAGTTTTGGCTTGACACTACTGTGGGATACAGGATCATCCCTTTTATCTGCTGCCTTTATGATGTGCCTGGGAGCAAGCTCTGCCCTCTGGGCCCATCTGCACAGGAGCTCACCTTCTTGCTGGCCAAATCTACCACCATCAGGGGATCACTTTCTGCATTTCCACCGTCTGTCGGGGGGCAAGCCCTATCACAAAGATCCTAAGCAGGGTACAGAATACCATCAAGGACTCATTAGGTACAAATTGGCAATCCTGCTTCCAGTGGGTAACATTTGCTTTGCGAGTCTTTCCATGCTCCCCTGTCAGTGGCAAGTGCTATGCACAGGTTCAATTCCACTGCCTTCAGAAGAGGATCTCTTACTGGAAATCAGTCTTTGTCTGCAGGACAAACAGAAATGGAGTGAGCAACAAATGAGCTCTTTGTCCACACAGAGCTTATAAATGATGGAGACCAGAAGGGGACTTGCTGAGAGAATCAAGTTCTGGTATAAGGCTCTCACAAGAGTAGTAAATGACTGCCAAATACACGATTGTGATCGCCAAACATCAGCATGACTAAGAGAAAATATACATTAGTGTTGGATACCTTTCTTCCCTTCCCAGAAAATCCTGCTCACCTTGTCTTATTTTTCTTCATGGAAATTCGTTGCTGATTATAACCCAAATATAAAGTTAATAAATGAGATGAGAGTTGTGGATTTGATTTAGCAATACAGATTTTGTTTAGACACAAAGTTGTCTGTTGGAGGAAATTTGTGTGTAGTATCTTAGTGGCACCACTGAGGCTTCAGGCATAACAGTGAAGCAGCGCCTTCTTTGGAACCACTGTAAAATTGCTTGAATTGGCTGTCAGCCTCCCAGAGGCTGTGACTGTATGGATAACCTGATTTTGATGTTGGAAAGAAGACAAAGATTAGTGGATACAGAAGGTGAATACCTTCTTCTCCATGAATGGTCTCCTGCAGGTCAGGGTTCAGACACATTAATGAGGCAATATGACAAAGCTTATACTGATACTACATCTAGGGATGATTGGATGATGTTTGCCTTCTGGATGTCATAGACAGCCCTAAACAGACTTATTTTAGAGTGGGTGGAGAAACATTACATCATCCATTTTGACATCCATAGCAATCCCATCTAGAACATTTTAAAACAAGAGGAAAAAAACATATCTGTTTTTTGAACTGAATTGTCATTTATTGTTTAAATGCAGCTTCCCTGTACTGCCTTTTCTTTCCAAGGTATGTGGAATGTTAAAATTCATTCCTTTTTTTCACAAAGTATAGCCAAAAATAGCCTGGACACATGATACTGAAGCTGCTCTTGTGCTACCCATTTAAGTTATGTATCAAGTCTAAATTTAATCAAGGCCACATTTTATTTATATATTTCATGCATTAAACTCATTTAAACTTTTAGTCAGATTTCATTAGTGGAAATACTACCACACACATCATGCAGTAGTAAAGCTAATGTGCTTCAGGAATTTGAAAGGATTTAGAGATCAGAGGGTCTGATTTCAAAATTTCTTTTTCTTTTTCTGCTTAGTGCTTGAAGCAGGTCTGCACGCTGCRCATAGTTTGTTTCCTAGGACACTAATACAGTCAGCCTGGTCTGTATAAATGTGTAAACACAGACATTCTCTGTAATCAGTGCGCTCAGTGTCTTAAGGCAAAATTATGTTTTTTTTAGGAAATGCAATTTATGTTCAATATTAAATTTCTCCTCCAGACTGATAACGTCTTGAAGCTGAATGACATCATAAATTTTGTGTCCTGACTTCTTGTTCTCCWTCTTAGACTTTCATTCCCTTTTTCAGTGTTTTAGAAAAGGGGGCACTGAAAGAATGCATCTATAATGATTTACCTTCACAAAAATAGTCTGCAGGATTGATAACACAAATAAATAAAGGAAATAAATTTTAAAGTAAGTAAATAAATTAAAAAAATATCTAAAATTATGTACAACTGCATAAAATACCTCTCTTAAACAACTTTTCTGTTTAATTTTTATTTCTTCCAAGATTAAAAAAATCCCAACCAACCAACATACATAAGAAAACAAAAAATCCTATACATAAGAAAACAATAACACAACCTTAACTGAATTTAACTGCTGTGGTTTGTCAAGGTCTCTTTTGGTCAGACTCTCCCTGATGCTTTTTCACCCCACTGTCTACAAAGATGAAGAAACTTCTTGTGGTATCTTTTATTATAACTTTTATATATATATATGATTATATACATATTTCTGATTTACAAGATAGCTTCATTTATATTTGCTGGAAAAAAGAAACAACAGAAAAAAGGAAAATTAAATTTAAAAGGTAAATAACACACGTGCATTTTTTCCGGCAAAGCAACTGGACTTTATTTTAGAGTGGGTTTTTTTTTTCCCTCATGATGCAATTTCACCGTAGTCCTCAGGAATGGAATTTTGTCATTCTTATATGCATTGAATCTTACAGTGCTGAAAAGGCAGTGCATGGCAAAGTTTTAGTGACCCAGGGAATATTTGAACTTGTGATCTAGAGATGAAAGGCTTCATATTTAATTCCCAGTTCCATGACTCATCCAGTTCCCTAGCATAATTTTGGTTTGGGAAAGAAGTTTTTGAATTATGAGTGTGCAAAGAGCTTTCTGACAGAATTGCAGTTTAAAAACAGAATGGCCTGATTTACAGGCATGCTGAACCCTCAGGGTCCTGCTGARTAAAGACTACACAACAGTCAGAAAACAGAGCTTACTTAGCATCTGTCTTCAAAACACTCCACAAAAGGTAAATATATTGCTGCAAGACCTATGGATGGTGATCCCAGAACCAGATATGAGGCCAGGACTAGAAAGGAATGAGTTCTGTAGTTCTTTCTTTCTCTCCTCAGCCTGTGAGGAAACCACTACAAAGGAGCTTTTGAAGACTCTGGACAGGCAGTGTGTCCTGAATGAGACTAGGAGCTCTGCTTTCTGACAGTAGAGACTACATTCTTGATCTCTAATCATATTCCTTTTCTTCCATGTCTTTCAAGGAAACTGCTGTGTGCTGTAGTTAATGTAAAGCCCATGCTCCAGCACAGCCAACAAAAGCAATGCAATTGTTCTTGTAAGTCTTAGATAACCTCCTAGCAGTTAAACTCCCTTGTGACTACACAGTCATACCAACCATTATTCCTCACAGAAAAATTWGTGGAATGTGGTAGCTAAGTTAAAAATAATTTTCACAACAGTATTCGGGAGAGATGCTGCCAAGACAAAGATATCATGAGATCAGAGTAGCAAAATAACTTGTTTTGAGGGATCTCTGCTAACCAGAATCCTTATCAGCTCCTCACCTTTTTGCACTTAAGCACTGTTTATTGTGCTTTTATGTACCAAAAGTCTTCCCAGCTAAAATTAAAATTAAATTAATCCTGGCTTGAGCGAGGTAAAATAGGCTTCATTATAATACATATTAGTGGGGGAGGCATTAGAACTACTACAGCAAGCTGCAGTGGAAATTCTTTGCTAGTGTTACTGGGCTTGCTCTGTGAAAATGGATGTGTAATTAAAGTTTAATGTAGCCTAAGAAAGATATATAAATCAGTCCATTGAAATTGCAAACAGAAAATACAGCTGTAGTAGTTACTAGCACTTTATGCAGATAGGCCTCTTCCTCACTGCCCCTGAATGGCACAATATGATCACTTTGATTTCATACAAATCATTGCTCTTGTTAAACAAAAGACAGCACAGAGCACAGTTTCCTATAAAGAACCAGAAAATTATTATTATATGAATATGAAATTAGATAGATACARCTTTTCAGTAGAAGACTTACTACTAAAGCACCTAGAAAAGAGAAAACATTGAAAATAAAAAGAAGGATTTGAAAAATCCTCTGGCTAGTCTCAGTTGAAGAGGAATTACATCTATGGGTCAAATTGTCAGGGAAAGTAGAAAGCAGGACTTTTTTTTTTTTTTTTTTTTTTTTTTTTTTTTTTTTTTGCAGAAAATTCAGATTTCTGCAGAGGATTCCAATTGCTGGAATTAAGTTTGCTTCTTTTTCAAGTAGAACTCAAATATAATTGCTAGGTTTACAGTTTTAGAAAAAAAACCTTTTTTTTTTCCCCGTGGTCTTTGGAGGAGGAAGCAGCTATTTTTCAGTTTGATCTGTGTTCATACTTTATTACTATAGAGGTGGAAACCATTAAATACCTTGGGCTGACACATGTCATGTTTTTACTTTCAATAGAAACTCAAAGGAACATGAATYTCTTGTAGATATGTATTTTGTATGAAGCAGTTTACACAACTTTAATGCACTTTGCATTTCAAAAACCAAGATACATGCATAATAAAGAATTTTTGATGCTGAAGTGTTCCTTTCTTCCACTGGGTGTCACCATAAGGCAACAACACTGCGCTTGAAATCTCTGTAAAAGTTTTATTAGATCAGGGATTTTGTCTTTATTCCAGATTTCAATGGGATAATCACACTTGCTAATTAGTGACTAAAGAAAGCCCCACCTAGCCCTAAGGTTTTCAGACAGATGCCTATACCCCAGTGAATATCAGAACAGACCTGAAGGGGCTTGCCAAAAAAAAATCCAAAAAACCAACCAAAATGAACAAAAAACTTAACAACCAGTTTCTAAGAAAGGATGTAACTGGATTTTAGGATTCCTGACTGGTGGTCATGAAAGGACCTCTCTGAAAGACTGAAGCCTTCATTGAGGGGTTTTGTTTGGGAACAGAGGGTGGGTTTCAATAATTTCTAGAACAGTTGCTATAGGGAAGATCATTTTACCTGACTTCAAAGTTGTAAGTGATGAGAACTTCACCTACCTGTATATTTCAACCTTTCCATTAAAGCATATAAACCCAAGGTGACAGCTATCTGTCATGGGCCAAAAACTTATGGCACTCCTAGGTGACTCACAGAAGAATTTACAGGGTTACTCCCTTCACCTGGAGCAGTTACAGCTGGATCTGATTGTCCCTTCAATGGCCTGAGACTATATCACAGAGGAAAAAAAAAAATTGAAAATAAGGCAGCCAATAACCTTGCATTGTATTTTTTTTAAAGAATGTATTTTTCACAACCTGGCTGCTTTAGGAAAAAAATTAAAACCAGTTCCTGCCTTCCAACAATCCTGAAGTATTTACTTAATTTGTTTTTATTCTTATTCCTTTCTTGTGTTTTTGTTTTTTTTTTTCCCCATGCAATAATGCCTAATGTCATAATCAACAGTCTAGATGCTAATTGGTTCTATTAGTTATTTTATTGTTATTCTGGATGCCTATCAATAATTTCTCCAGTGTATGATATGAAAAAAAAAAAAAGTTGAGAATTTTGGAAAACTCTCTACATTCAGTTCCTAGTTGGACTGCATTTACAAAACATAAAGAAWTTTTTTTTGGTTTGATTCTTTGTTGAGTAATTTTGGTAGACTTTTAAAATTCAGAAAAAGAAAATAAAAATTAATGAAAATATAAGCCCTTCCATCCCACATTATCGTAGCACTTGCCTTTTTTCACTGTTTATATTGAAGGTGAATAAACTGTGAACGATTAAGGCAATGAAACAAAAAAATCTATCTGAACAATCCAGATGTGTTCACATAAACTAATAATAAAGTAGACAACATTTATTTGCTAATTATCAGCCTTTGAATGTAACACTTTCAATTCAACTTCATATTTCCTTAAATCCATCAATCCTTTTTCCTCTGAGGCCCAGGTAGCATGTTTTATTTTTGGGAACAGGAGTAAATACTTTGTGAAAACAGTGGAATTTTCACCCCGATGTGACCAAACCAGACTGAAAAGAAAAGAAAAGAAAAGAAAAGAAAAGAAAAGAAAAGAAAAGAAAAGAAAAGAAAAGAAAAGAAAAGAAAAGAAAAGGGGGGAAAAAAAAGGGATATGCTCGAAGTGCCAGTAACACCCAGTGGGTCAGGATTCCTACATAAAATATCTGAGGCTGAATATCTGTTCTGAAATTGGTCCCTGTCCCAATGACATGGTGCAGAAAAGATTTCACATTCCTGGGGAACTCTTCAGCTTTGGGCTGAGACTTTGTTCATTAGTCATTTGCTGGAATAATTTCTCTTATTCTAATTAAAACTATAAATTAGCTATTTTTTTTCTCTCTATCAATGAAGAGCAAGTTTGAAAGATCCTTATAATTTCTTTGAAAGGATCTTAACCCTAAGTATGTGTTTAACTAGCAGAGGGATATCAGATTACTCTGCTAACAGCCCTTATAGTCAGCGTTTACCAATATCGAGGGAAACACAATCAGCACAAACTGTACTTGAACAATTCCTCTAAAAATAACTCAGCTTGATTTTGGTTGGATTTGAGATCTGAACACTTTAGATTAAATGCACTGTTAGAGGTTTAAACAGCTAGACTTTCAGTTTAGAAAGCAGATCACTGCTGGAAATTTGTAAGCATTAGGATTTGCATTGCTATGGGTCTGGTGTATCAGTTATTTGAAAATCCAGTGACCTTAGAAATACCATGCAATCCATACTAATGAAAGGAAATGGGAACATAAAATTACAAATAACCCTGGACTAAAAAGGGGTTATGAGAATTTTCTTTATGTTAATGTGAAGTCTGAGCATGAATTTTATACAAATTAGCTAAAAGTCGCAAAAAACTGGTAAAATTTAGGCTGCTGGAAAAGAATACATTACCATTACCAGGCTACTAGTTCAAAGAATATAATAAACTATTTCATTTTTTCATTTTATTCTGATAATTTTCCTTCCAATGAACATATGCATTCTGCTACTTGAAAATAAATAAAAGACAAATACAGGGTGCAAGTCACGCTTGAGTTTTTATTAGACTTCAGTGAGAACACTCTCTTCAGACTAAGGGGATAGAAGCCTTAAGGCAGCTTCCCAGTCTGAGCATTCACCAGACTCTCTGGCAGTCACGCTCCCAATACCAGAGATTTTCACTGCTGGGACCAAAACCCCTTCACAGGGGCAGCTCCAGTGAGCCCAGGGGKGCCCACTTGGCTCCCCACACACCCCACTCACAGTCAGACCTGCTCTCCTGACCAGTTCAACCCCAGGTTTCCCACAGAAGAATCTGAGGTGTSTCATTCCATGAAGCCATTTATTCACAGCACAGGAACACAGAAACAGCCCGAGCTGGTGYCTCTGAGGAGGCACCCTCAACAAAGGAACCCCTGGGGTTTTATACCCTTGCAATCTGCCCGGGCACAAATCTTGCTCTTTTCCCTGAGTCCTCTGCCCGTGTTGTGTTTCCCAGTGTCCATCCACCTGGCAGGAACCGCCCTCTTCATGGCCTTTGTTACCAAAAATTTGAAAATTCACGGCTTTTTGTCTGGGGCTCCCACGCAGAGCTCAGCCTGCATCTCAATCTGCAGCTTTCAGATAGATGCACCRTTGCCTGCACCAGATGTATTCCTCAATAGCTCTCCATTTGTTTTAATTAAGCATTCCTGCTAATACACTAAAAGGAAAGAACAAACGTTTGAGGCATTTATTCTTTGCCCTTATATATAAAAAAAAAAAAAAAAAAATTTTTTACAAGTAAAAGATGTACCGATTTAGGCTGACAAGTGTATTCTTAAACAGAAATCTCCATCAGCCCTTGGCTTCAGACAGACACCAATGTGCTTCCATGTGCTTTGTGCAAACTGCTTAGCATCAATTTGGAATTTCTTAATATCTCTGAGCAAAAGCTTGAAACTTCTTTTTGTAAGACTATTCAAAGCTCTGCCTTGAAAGCTGCCCATTTGTAAGAAAAACAAATGAGACTACTAAGCCTTCTTGGTATAACAGAAAACTAGCTTCAGTAGTCAGTTGCAGAAGAATTTAGGTTTAACAAACCATATTTATTTCCATTTGTTTGAAAACATATATAGAAAGATTTGCTGCTAGAACTAAAAAGCTCTTAAGTTTCATAGCAGAAGTTTCAGTGAAGCTTAAGGTTCATTATTTCCTGCAAATTCCATGATGCCAAAATCAGAAGGCAGCATCACACATTGGAGCAATGTGATTTTTTTGGTAGCAACCAGATGAACTTCTCMGTAATTATGTCTGATGCTAGGAGGTGGACAGAATTTATAGAATGATCAGACATTTTATAGTAGTGTAGTCAATGGAAATGTTTATTGGAATTTCTGTGATGAGATTTTGTGAGTTATCTGGCCTTTGTTCAAGAGCAGAAATGTTCCACAGGATTCTTGCCTTTGGTAATGGCAACAGCTGTGCTCCTCTCAAAGGTGCATTTCTGAACAGGACAGAGGTGCAATTTCTTCTTCCTCATCCAGATAATTAGAAAGATTGAACTTCAGGTAAAGACTTATGGCTCGCTGCCCTAGGTGAAAGAAGTTTGATTATATCTGACTTCTGGTTTCGCATCCCATGATCATCTGATGATAAAAGCCAAGGGAATCCCCTCTGAAGATGGTAGTTCAGTGTTGCTAAACTTTTTTAACCCTAACTCCCTGACTTTGTATAGTGATCTTTGTTTGACCATAGCTGGGTGGTATGATCCAATCACAGAAAGTTTTCTTCTTCTTGGTCTTGTAACAGTGATAAGAGGAAGTCCAGCCATTGGTGAGAACTTCCCTTTCTCTTCCTCCTCCTTTCCTTCCAAGCTGTATTTCCTTGTGGTCACACAGAGGCCTATGTTACACAGTGATTTATTTGCTATCATTCGCAGCATTTTTGTTTCTAACCTCAAAAGTTTTCTCCTTTGTCTCATGAAAGCAGTCGTTTCCACCTTGTCCTGAGCATATATGTCTTTTATCTTTTTCACCACAACCTTTCACAGCTTTCCAAGGCTAACCATATTGCACAGATAGTGAATATTCTGATCAATAAACCTTGAAGAAAGATGACTGCAATTCTTTGGAGCCAAGCAACCCCAAGCTTTTGTCTTCAGTGTAACAGCTGCCAAAATGTAGATGGTGTGGATAGCTAAGGAAATTAGTATTAGGTGTTTGGGGCCTTTTAACAGAATAATGTGGATGTGGCCTTCACAGGCCTGCCAAACCACATATCTTGCCAGCAAGTTTGCTGCATGTCAAACCATGACAAAAATACTTTCAGATAAAATGTAATGAAAACAATTGRCTGTGATATAAAAGGCTCTAAGAGAGGTCATATCCCAAATATTTTTACCATGCTGTTAGGCTGAAAGCAGACTGGTCAAAGAGGTTTCAATCAGAAAATAAAACTTTATTTAGCTGTAAATTTCTTGGTAGCTGTTTGCCACATAACTGGAAAGAGATAAAAGCACAGTCAATGAGGGGTAGAAGAACACCTTGTTCTGCTGTTTAGTCATGCCTCTTTTTCTCTAATGTTTTTGATTTAGAAAGACATTTATRTCTCTGGGTCAGTGTTTTGCTGAGCTGAAGCCTATACTTCTTATGATGACAACACATTTCACAATTAAATGTCCTGCAAAACAAAGCAGTTTCATGTTGTATCTAGACTTTGTCTCTGAGGGTAGCTCCACAGTTTTTCACAAGACTATTACTTAGAAATATGTTTACAGTCACTGTCATCATGAGACCATGAGGAAAATAATAACTTTATATGCACATAAGTGTTAACACAAAGTTACAGCTAAGTAAAAACTCAGAGCTGCACTGATAAAACAAAAGGGCTCTTCAAGCCTGGAAAACTACGCAGACTACTTTAACTCGGAGTTACTGTCTGAAAAATGCGTACTCCAATTTTAGGCTACTATTTTTATAGTAGGCACATAAATATCGACGCATGGAGGACCTGATCCCCTCATGAGAGCAGAGGCAGCTGTGACAGGCAGGCAGGCCATGGCCACACGGGAGATGGGGACTGTCACTGGGGGGCTCCGCTCGGCTGTCCTGGGCTGGGCTGGGCTCTGCTGGGCTATGCTCGCCATCTAGCGAGCCACCAAGAGCGGGTTCACACATACTGTGGTCTAAAAAAATTATAAACATTTCAAACAAATCTAAGTACATCCTTCCCTTTCTGCAGAATAGGAAAGCTTGTTTGAGGAAGGTTAGTCTTTGTTTCTATTTCTGCCAATAAAATCCTCTTAATGTCTTAAAGTTACTAACTGTAGTGATCAATCGACACAATTAAATTTTAACAAAGGCTTGGCAGACTGCTATACACATTTAGTCATGTACTATAGAAATTAAAAGTACTTTTTCCAAAGAGTAATAGTGTTGAAGAGTAATAATCCTTCTGAAGAGTTATCTTTTGAAGAGAAAAAGAAGAGTGGATTTTGTTTCCAGAAAAGCCACCACTGCTGTGTCTGACTTGATCTAGTGATCTGTTTACATGAAAGTAACAAGGCAGATTAAGCCAATGACCTGTATGTTTAACATGATCATTGTTCTCTTTCACCATGGCAACATAAGTTCAGATTTTCCTGTATAATGTGTTTTTCTGTACTAGGAGCTATCTGCAAGATGGGATCTAAATTCATCTCTGTACTTTTCCTCTCCCATTATCAGTGTTGCTCTTAGGATACTTCCCTTCATAAGTTCTCTGAATCTTTCTCTTACTCTTGTATATATGCCATCTTCCATGTCACTGTTATGATTCCTTGAAAATCTATACCAGTTAAAGCAATTTCCCCGCGGGAACTTTCTCAACAAGCAGTCAATTTATTTGAAACAAAGCAATGCCAATCAGCCTTGAGACTGCCCAACTGCAATTACTGGTACACTGTGTTATCTCTTAAAAAAGCATGTATTACTTTCAAAAGTAGGCAGTCTTCTAAACATAAAAAGCCTCCCAAAGCAAAACAAAATAGCCAATAACCAAAAACAAGCAAACAAAAAAAAAATCAAATGGGGCAAATGTAGCCTCAGATTCCATTTTCTTTTGTTTGCTTTCATTTTTGCTTTTGTTTGTTTCATTTTTGTATGAGAAATTATTTAGGACAATCTAAATCTTTTTAARACACACACCTGTGATGAGCCTTGTTGTTGACAGTGCTTCGTTTGAAGCATTAGAGATGAGAGGAGTTTACAGACAACATTTCATGATGTGAATCTCGGAGCACCTGATAAGCAAATACAGCTTGATTGTCACAGATACAGTATGCACAGGTCTCTAATTTACATGACAGGATTTGGATGAATGGTTCCAGTATAATTTCCAAGTTCCTCTATTAGTGCAAAAGATAAAACACAGTAAGTTTTCTTAGTGGAGGTTTTAATTTAAAACAAATGAACTTGAGGAATCGCATCTGTACTGAAACCTTGGTTTCAGAATTTCCCGAGCTTTGGAGGTACTCTTTCTAGAGTAGACAGCTCTCTCAGGGATCTAACTGTACCTTGACAGAGTCTCCGTTGGTCTGGGTGTCCAGGCACCTGAAGGAACCAAGGATTACAGCAACAGCAGCTCAGCTCTTGACACTCATGGTCATAGTAGACAAACCTCCTACCATTTCCACACCTTTATAGATAAGGAATTATCCTGATGCATGTGAGATGCAAGAAAATATGCAGCCTTTTGCTAGGAAATGTTTTAAAACCATGCTGTTGATAAAAAGACGTTTCTAGCATCTATCTATGGATGTTTACCTCCAAACAATAAACTCTTGTTCATCATAGAATGCAATCTGTATGTGGATTCTACAGAATTATTATGTCTGGATTTTCTGTAAATATATTCTTGTGCATCTGTAGAAAATTTTGGGTATTTGTCTTTTTCTCTGAATATCTGAAGACATTTTTAGAGCCCTGGATGTATCCAGTTTGCTGGATGGAGGGGCCCATATAGTTTTTCAAGCATGTATTAGTCACAAAAATACAAGCCTCAACTCAAAAATACTTTGTAAAATAGAAAAATTGCTAAACTTATAGGTTGCCAGTAAAAAAAAAAAAAAAGAGTTTATCAATAATTTGGACAATCTTATTTTTGTAAGCATTTTTTTTGTGTCCTTGAAAGTGGGCTAGTAAACATAATGTCATCAGTGTTCTGTAAGAGTAATGGCTTCGTAACACCAGGCCATATAGTTATAAGTAAAGGAAATTGGAGACTCACTCTGTGAGGCCTGGACAAACAAAGCCTGGTTTGGCTGCACTTTGATCCAATTTAGCAGCTCTGATTCTCAGAGAATCACACACAGAGAGAGAAGAAAAAGTGTAGTTGGACTTTTAATGTACTTTCACCAGACCTAAATGCATTCCCTCACACATCCTTTTAATGTGGCTGGGCATTGATTCACTGTTTCTTTGACATCCATTCTCTTAAAACTATGCTTGCTTACAACTGTCCCCTTTTTTTTAACCTCTTCTGGTCATATTTTATACTTACTTTTAGGTCTCATCCCAATTTAAGCTTTAAGGACTTTTGGGTCTTAGTATAGCAATACAAAAAAGACATGGTACCCTCCTATTAAAGCCAGATAAAAATCTAAGAGCGATTAAAAAAAAAAAAAAAGACAAGTTAGTCAACATATTTAGAACAGCTTTCCAAAATTTAGAGTCTGACATCAGATTCCCAGTTCTGATCACTGGAATCCATCTAAAAGAATCAATGTAAAACTAAAGACTGAAGGGAACAGTCATTACAATGTTCTGGGTATTGTGTGGCTTGATTAATTTTTCTTTTATTATCACTTGTACAGTCTGATGAGGTCAATCAAATGAGGTGAGATTATACTTTGCCCTGGATAAGATGTGTGGATTTTACCATTTCAAAGTCGACACATTTGCCCTGTCATATGATATTATATGGAAGTTGGGTATACATAGGAAGGAATGCAGCACAGTAGATGTGAGTTTGAGGTGTATTTTGGGTGTATTTATTTCAGAGTAACTAAATTAGCCTTAGACTAGCAGACTATTACATTATTAATAATTGAAGCCAATTTGATGTGGCATTAAAGGGTACCTAAAGCAATATGGAAGGAATCCATTGATTACATTGAGAACCCTTCAGGATGTCAGCCCAAGGCACAGCAGGCAGCAAAATCCAGGAGATTCCCTATGGAAAACAGTGATCCTAACAAAAATGCTAATACCCTCAGAAATATTCCTAGACATTCCAGTTATTTCATATTATGAGGAATGTGCACTGATTTCATAACTACTTTCAATGGCAAACACTGATATATTGTTATGCAGTATTAGCCTCTGCCTAACTTCTTAATAGAAGGCTCTTGATTTCCATGTTACAGCATGCAGAGGATGAAAATAGCATTCCCAAACAGATTTTGTTGAGTGGACCTGAACAACAGAATTGCAATCCACATGAGGGGAAAAATGAAATTCTGTGGCAAAGATGGAATTCTGGAAGTGCTGCTCAAACATTATATTTTTTTTAGGCATATTGTCATTGTATACCTTCATTGCATACATGACTTGGGTTCTAATAAGAATAGATTCATTACAAACCATAATAAAATCTACTATGTGAACCAGGTGCAGTAAACGGGACCAAAGAATCCTATTTGGAAGATTACTCTTTGAATCTACTTAGTAATGTAAAATTTTCTGGTTTTATTTAAATTTTTATATAGGTTTTACATAGGCTAAAAAACCTAGACCTCAACAAGACTTACATCTTCATTTTTAAAATGAAAAGTTCCCAGATTTCATGTTTTGTTCTGAAGCTGGTGAATGGTACATTTCTTTTTCCCTTTTCAAAGGTATTTTGGTATCTTTCCTTCAAACCCACACATRGTATCTCTGCATTCTATATTCCAGCACATAAAACACAGCAGCTTAGGAAATCTGAATCAGATCAGCCTTTTTATCAGAGGATTAAATTCTTTAAAGGGAATGCAGAAACAATCTATGCRTTTTGCATCTGTTATTCAATCGAGAAATGTATAAGAATGTTCCATCTGCTGCCTTGAAAACAAGCTTCTTTTCCTCTGCTACACCTTGCAATGAGTTGAGGAAATATCGTGTTGAGAGAGCTTGAGGGCAGAAGTAAAYGAGCATTGCTCTCAAATTCCTTTTTGGCAGCAGAGTAAGCAGCTATTAATCTAATGGCATCTTGTGTAAGCGAGTTCACAAGATGCTGTTTTTAGGCATCATTTTACTGTCACAAAACATATATAGTAAGTAAGAATTTTAGGGGAAAAAAACCTAGTTTTATGCATAACTCTTATGGTTTCTCTGACAAAATAATTATCTTTAGCTCTTCTCCTTTTGGAAACATATTCAAAACTCATACCTGTCATAAATAGTCTTTGTGAAAAGCAAAGGATGGTAATACCTCCCCCACAATTTCTTAGAATATAGCCACTTCCAAAACCTGTAAAATGGAAAAATGACTTTTCTGTTTAATTTTTTTATATTGTCCTTAGACAAACAAGGCTCATTATAATTAGTGCTGAAAATTATACAATACCCTGATACTAAAAAGTGTGTTGGTCCAAGTCACATAGCACAAAACAGTCCTTATCTGTGGTCATCTTCTTTTCCATGGTAATATGGATAGAATGTGAAAGGAGTGCTGCACAAATGTACATGCTATAAGTTTTGCTAGTTTTTCAGTAGCAAAGTCACAAAAATTAATTTAAAAGCTATTTTCAGACATGAGAATTCTTATTCAAAAGACTTTAAAAATATTGAAATTTGTACTGGTAACATTGATATGTAGCTTTTCAAGATATGTGCAAGGAGATGGTAACAGTAATTTGTGTATCCATGCCTTTACCTTGTCTTTGTCTAAGGCTGGGAATAGAAGTTACATTGATTAGCGAAATAATTCTGAGAGCTTTCACCTTGTTTTTGTTGCCATGGTAACCATTTCCTTGGCATCAATGCATCCAGCAGGTCTGTCTTTCCTGTGAGCCCTAACAGAGGCAGCATTGTGGAATGGCACTGGGGGAAGGAAGGGGGGGGGGGAGCGCAAGGGGGTGGCAAAAAAACACAGATAAACAGGGAGGAAGAGATCAATGAAAGTACTCGAAAGTTAATACAGGCCTGTTGCCTAGTTAAATTGAATTGTCTTGTTTCTGTGTGGGTCAGCTGGGGAGCTCTGTGTACAGGTAAGTATTTAAGGCTCCAACAAAACTACAGCTAAAAGCCAAAGAAGAACAGAAATCTCCACATCAGAAAGCCCCAGACCCTCCACCCTCCCATCCCACC
>NW_026623464.1:659944-675491 GCF_030028575.1 Malurus melanocephalus | reverse complement strand
AAAAAAAAAAAAAAAAAAAAAAGAAGGAAAGGTGAAACCTTGTGGGCTAAATACAATATCTGACAGTAGAGATGTTGGGTTTCTACACTTTAACCAGCCTTAAAATGGTAACTGCATTTTGAATAGAATAATTTCTTCTACTGCTCCTATCACTTAATTTACCTGATCCTGTGTCAGATGGGGTATTCCATGAGAATGTAGTAATTATGTTACATTTTGTTGGTCTTTATGGAGAAGTAATTTAATTCTTACTTCATTTCTGCAATGCATATCCTAAAACCAAGCAGGGAGAATGAGACAGATAAGTGACTCTGCTATCCACTCTTCCTAGCTGACTGCACAATGCCTCAGCTGTTTCCTTCTCCAGCACTTTTCCTTGCAAATAACTTAAACTCTGCTAAAAATGAAGTGAGCGACGAGCAGGATACACCAAACACCACATTTGGCAGAAATCTGGGTGACACATGAGAACCTGTCAAATAAGTTATATTAGCAAACTGAAGGAAACCCCAAGTGGCAAAATGGTTGACTCTGAAATACAGTAATGGTATACAAGCTCTTAAAAAAAAAGGAAAAATCTCTAAGACAGTTGTATGAATCCAGGCAAGAAAAATAGCAAAACCATCATTGTCACCTTACAAACTTACATTCAGCCAGCCATGTCTGAAGGTTGATAATACTCTCTGTRCAGTTTCATGTTCAAAAGCCAGGAACAAAACCCTGCTATTACAGCTAGGAATATTTACAGTCTTAAACTGAAAGTTTCAAAATGATTGTTGGTATGGAAGTGTGGAGACACTGAAGTGGGTGCCTTCAGAAAGTGAAGCAAGGAGAGATATTCCTGATTCACTTACCCAGTCTTTAACCTACTTCTGTACATAAAATATCCATATTTTTATGTAAATTTCAAGGTTATTCCTTGTGTTTATGAACACATACGGGTAGATATGGACTCATTTGCCTGGGAAGTGTCCAGAGCTGCAAGAGTGAGGCTACTCCAGAGGGAAGCTGAGCTGGGAGCTAAGAGTGCCCCCACTACAGTAGATCAGTAACCCCCATAATCAGAGCACAGGGGATCAGAGCAAGGCAGTGAAAGCAACCAGTCCCATTGAAACCTCATCAGACAGAGGCAAGGCAACCTCAGAGAAAACTTCAAGGTCAGTTCAGAAAAGACAAATGGAAATTTAATGGCAGATGACAAGACTGGATCTGGTTACACCTGCAATGCACCTCAGGCCAGGCCTGAATGTTGATAGACCTCCTGGACCAAAGACAACATGGAGTTCTGAGGTCTGTGCAGGGAGCTGCACATCTGGGTGCTTTTAGGGCCCTGACATGGATTTACTGTAGAATAATTTGGAAAGTTTCTATTTATTCTGCTAACATGGGTGGATAACAAAACAGTATTGAATATTATTTTAAAATACATGAGAGCTAACCATGATGTATGACTTCATTAGAAGAGTTTAATTATACATAAACATCCTACTCTAGGCTCACAACAAACTTTGTGGTTTGCCCTCATAGATGGAGGATACAAAAGGGCTTTGGGGATTTCTGTTCCATATGCAAACTTAAGAGCAATGGCAAAGTCATCACTGTGATTTGAGGAGAGCAGAAGCCTCTGTGACATTAAATATTCTCTCACAAACCTTCATGGTCTGGAGTACCACACCATAAAGAATGAGGTGCATCCCACTGCAAAGCAATGATGGATAATAAGGCTGGGGAGAACTGTAAAAATCCTTTGAAAGTCAAAGTAATATCATAATTTCTAGAGACAAAATATACATACTGAATTTTTTTACTTATTTAACTAGAACTTGGAGCACACAATAATTCAACTTTGAAAAGGAATATTAAATTGACCAAAATCAGGCACCTGTTCAAACCGGCACCACCCTTAGCACTATTGATGGCACAGAGTAGGTTTCAACTGATGATAATGAGATCATAAACACATAGCTTATCTCAAACACCCAGATATCTACACTGGAATGCCTAAACCAGAACTCCAAATTCTCAAGTCAAGTGAAGTTAAAAGTGAATGGYATATCTCAGTCTTCACACTGTGACTTATTTCTCCATACATTTTGGTCCTTTTATTGGATAAAATTTCTTTTTCCAGCAACTGAATACAAAATAGATACAAAACATAGTTTTAAACTAATGCCTTTGGCCAGATTTGGGCTAAGGTTCAGTTTTCACTCTTTATCTAACAGCAATTTCCCATCTATAGTAAATTCCTGAAGAATGTGCATATTTCTCTTCTGTTTTACTTATGGGTTTTGTCCAAAGCAAACTTGCATCTGGATTTGTGTGAAGAGATAATGTGAGGATTTTTTCACATCTTGCATAAATTCATAGAAATAATGTGTAGAGCAAAATACTGGAGCTGTAAGATTTCTGTCGTGTTACTGTCTTATTCCTAAATAAGCAAAAAACCTTAACCTGAGAAAAATAATGTGCATGAAAGAAAGAATTTCCTTGTTACAGAATATCTCTAATGCTCATTTGATGGGGATTATGAAAACCTCAGAGAATATATCTAAAAATTAGAAGCTCCATTTACAAACAAAATCTACTTTATTTTTTATTTCTGCAATGCTGTATCAATTCAGTTAAACTTGTTTCATCAAGTCTTTTTCTTATTAACAATTAACTTATATTTCTGGTGCCTGTTGTAGTTATTAGTAGCAGTGCATTGTGCAGTTTTAAAATCATAGATAGACAATGTAGTACTTATCTTCAGAACCAGAGTTTCATATGAAAATTACAAATGTGTAAGGCAGTGATTTCTTTGCCTGTCACATGAGAATGGGAATAGGGTTACTGAGAAACAAAAGGCTTGCTGTTGAAGACAATAGAGGCTGTTGCTTCCAACACAAAAACTCCAGGTATCTCTTTCATGCCACCAACTCTCAGTAATCCAGACAGGTTTCAAGAGGCTCAGAAGAGATGTATTCTTTCTTATGGGTGGATTTACTTAGAAGATTTTGCTCTCTATACCAAAGCACTATAGTCTATAGTCTTGGAAAATTTGCAAGGTTTAGCTGAGGGACTCCGTTGAAGAGAATGAATTTTAAATCATGAAATGGAAAAAACGTCTCAAATAACTAAGCATTTGGTCTTTGATTCATGGTTCTRTTAAGCTTCTTTAAATGTCACTGAAATATAGAATAATATAGAATAGAATTGTGAAGTTCTGAATGAAAAAGCAAAAATATCGTCATCACATGTCCATTCCCACACACCTTTCAGTTCAAAATGTAGGAAAATCTGTCTTGGCAAATATATGATACTTATGAAAAGAAAAGATTTTTATTGCATTCCCTTCATATGTATATTAAACATAGTAAACTGMCTAGGTTAGAGTGACTAATTAGGAATTTGTCTTAATTTTAAATCTCAGACACTGAACTATGACCCCCAAAATATTTGTCAGTTTTTGAGTGCTTTGATTTCTTCCTTTCCCTCATTCCTCTTTTAAAGTAGTTGAATAGGAAAGACAGACAAAGAAAACACAAATAAAGCCCAAGTAATGTTCATAAGAAGTTAAAAAATTTGTGAATAATAATTTAATTTATACAATTCAGGGTCTTTTGCAGATAATTTATATATAGGAAAAAGAATTAAAAAATTACTCTTATAAAAAATCCTGAGTTTTTGAAAACAAATAGAACATTTTTGCAGCTGACAGTAGGAAACCTGAGAACTCAATTTTTTAAACTAAAATACTGGAGGCTTGAAACTTTTTGAAACTGATATGTATTTCTGAACATATATAACCCAAACTTCAAGTTGCTGCAAGGGAGTTTCAGGTCATGATGTGCTCCAAAACAAATCTTATTAAAAAAAAAAAACAAAAAAAAACCCCATGCAATCTCTAGGTAAGTATCTTCTCATTCCTTCCTGCTGTTCATTGCTGCCTGAAGTGAGACAGAATGGTGAAGTAGTCATGATAGCCACAAAATGAAGGAAAAGAAATCTATTTCTTTTTGTTTGAGTTACCTCCTGGATCTTGCTTGATAAAAAACCAGAGACATCAGTCTCAGAGTAGAGCAGAAATGATATCATAATTCAAAGAATTACTCAGGCTTTTCCCTAAAGCTCCTGTTCCTAAATCTGGGCAATAGATAGAACCTCATTAATGGCTACAAAATGGCAACTTGAGAGAGAATTTTCTACGCTTTCTGAAGTGCCGCTGCTGCAGAGCATGAGCTACGTGGGCCACAGCCTTGAAATCTGTGGCCCTCAACTGAAAACTTTTTGCTGGCTCATCATAAGATGTGTAGCAAAACATCTCAAAAATATTGAAAATTAAATCTGCAAAGTTACAGCTTTGTATGGAAAAAAAATTTCTTCCTATTACGTTCCTTTGTTCATAGGAGTATCACCTTGGTAGAYCTCTTACCAATGTCAAGAGAAAAATAGATAGCAATGACTGCATGAAAAAGAATCCTATGTCTTGAGCTGGCTGATTGTTAAATTCTTATTTGTCTGTGCTTTGTACATTGCATTGAAGTGGCACTTTTTAAGGAGTAGTTATGGAGGCAGAAAGTTATGGCTCTCTTCTGACATGAAAATATGCTGGGAAATTTTGCTTTGAGGACTCTTCAGTGGTGATGGCTTGACCACAACTATGGGGAGCTCAAAACTGAAGAGAGAGGGTGAGAAAAAAAAAAGAGAAGAAACCAGGTAATTTAAAAAAAATTGTGTGGTAACCACATCACTGAGTTATAAAACAGAAAACATGATGGGAAAACAGGTTTGAACATATAGTGAGTTGCCCTTTTGCAACAGGTTGATCCTAGTAGGATGAAAAGTTGGTAATCTAAACCATGCCTTACCATAAAAATGAATGAGTCTTTAAAGAAGCTGTTGTCTTAGTCATCAATTAAATAATAASCACTAAGTAAACTAATTGACATTTTTGTCAAATAGGAATTTAATTATAAAACTTCAATCYTGGCAATGGCACTTGAAAAGAAACTTTAAACTGTGATCAGAAGTGTGTATGTTCTTATCCTTCTCACTTGCTAATAACATTTCTCTTAGTGAAGGAATTTCCTTTTCTTAAGTAATTTGCACGTTTGACCTTTTATCCGATTTTGTATGCACTTGAGAGAAATATGTCCAAAGCAGTTTTAACATTTATATATCACCAAATTAGTAGAAGTCAAGTAAAATTCTAGAAGATTACTGGATTTCTAACAGGAGATAATAAAAAGAATATGAATATTTTTTTTTTAATTCTTTGTGTCTTTCTATTTATATATTAAAATATCTTTTTTTTTTGTCAAATTTTTCTGACCCCTACAAAAAATCTTCATAGAAAGACCACTCTTCTATAAAAAGTACAGACTAATAGAAATATCATAGCCTTGATTAACTTTCTTTTCTACTACATTTTTCTCATTTGTTATTTTGGTAAAATTTTGTTGCAGTATATTAGACTATATTATGTTTTTATTCAATAAAATAACAGAAAACAGTGCTACACATTGTAATATATAAACAATATATAGATTTTTAATAATTAACAATATAATAGATTATTTAAATTTTAGTATTATAGAATTTCAATATTTTAAATTTTATTCACTTTATTCTCGTCATTCAAAAACTCTTCTCAAAAAATCTCTTGTTTTGACAAAGCTTCACTGAACAGTTTTGGATGAAGAAGTAGTACAAGAACTGCAGTTTTCCCTTTTTGAAAAAAAAAAGTTTATACTTAAAATATTCACCCAACATCCAAGAAACAGTATTCTGTTCACTGTTCRGTTTATGAAGTAAGCCTGCATATTTCCTGCCTTGAGCAAACTCCCTAGCTACCAGAGTAAAGTGTTCTGGCCTCTGCTGTTAACTATGTCCCATTTAGTTTAAATACAGATTAAGGACTGGAATCTGTATGATTCATTAAACCTAGTAAATGAACCGTTTACTAAAATATCCCTAGACATGAGAATTTTTACTACTTTCATCCACAACTATTTCTTCTGGGTACGGTGCAGCCACTCATGGGACAATTCAGGTTTTTTTTTTATTTCTATAGTCAGTATCTCAGAATAAGTTTGGGATCTTTATATGACAAAAGAGACAGCTCAAAATTTCATCAAGCAGTAGACATGGCATTTCTCTGGAAGTTTTGACTTCTTTCCTTCCTCCTCTTGCTCTCTTTCCTCTTCTCCTTTCATATCCAATTGTTAATGAAAAAAATTTGGTTCAGTGTCGGCAAAAAAGAAATCAGTTAATTGAAAAATAGTTTACACATCTCTAGACCCATAGTTTTTTTCAAAATATGAAATCAAGATTGGAAATCCATATTGATAAACATTACACAAACACAGAAATCCATATACCTTTTCCAAAGGATGTTGTTTGTTGTCTGTTTAGCCGTGAAGGAAAGATTATGTAAGCAAGAGGAGATTTTCCCTGCATATCACTTTATTTGAATAAAATGGCAAATTAAAACATGGTTTTGGTACACTATGCACATAATGTACACCAGCATCTTTTCCCCATGACTGGCTCATGAAAATCAGAAGGAAAAAATAAAACCAGTACAGTTTCCCAAAGATCCTCATCCTCAAAGCACAGACTCTCTGAGACTCAAAGAATGGAGATCTCAAAACATCTTTGATATTCTTGTTCCTTTGAAGTGTTGGGCAGTGACCAGGTGGCCATTCCATATCCATGARCAATGGCTTTGACCTGACTTGAACTCCAGATAGGCAACTTTCTTCTTTTTCACAGTTTTCTGAAAACTTGCACTTTTCAATATTTAATGTATGATCTCTATAGMTTGAGATGTTGAAAGTCTGTCACAGAACATTTTTATTTCATATGTCAATACTTTCTCTACTATAGATCTCCAATGCAATAAGAGATAATTTCTCATTTCTCTTCCAGCTGTACACCATGTGTTTTTATCACATTTTCTGTTTGTGCTCTGCACTGACAGCTCCATTCTCTGTCCACATTTACTTAGAATGCACTAAAGTCAGTATGTCTGGAGCTGTGCCCCTGGTTAAATATTTCACAAAGTTGTAATTTTTACTGATATGACCACTGAGAACACGTCTTCTACTTTACTTCCTAACACACAATGGAAAACTGATTATATCAGTTCTGAAACTACCTTTCTAGAGTTTTGTCTTAAGGTTTTTGGAGTTTTTTTCTTGTCATTTCTTTCTTCACTTCCTAACACTTAGGTCAATAAAGAGACTTTGCCAGTGAATGTGAGATTTTCTTTTATATATGACAATAATTTTGACTTTTTTTCTTCTAAGGTATCAATATAAATAAAGTATTGCCAGGACATTTAATTGAATAGCATAAATAATATTGACAACAGCCTCTGCAATTCTCTAACAAGTATAAGCACTTTAAATAGATGTTTATGAATATTCTATCCAGTTTTAAAAATATTGCTTGCAGACTTTTTTTAGATTCAGTTTTTCAAACATTGTCTTAATGTACTTTAAAATTAGTTCAATTTACCAGTGCAGAATTTCTATATAAAAATCTTGCAAATTTGAAGTGACTGAGTTTAAAAGTGCCATTTACTATAAAAGTGCAATATGTAAAATATGTGAATAGCATTTCAGAATCCTATGGAAATATTCAGGTACTTTTCTTAATACAATTATAGTTAAAAGTAATTTTAAAAATATGAAACTAGTTTTTCTCATTCTTCTGTAGTGAAATTATTCAGAGCTGTTTACAGAAAGTAGGGTTTTTTGAGACAGTAATGTCCATAAGCAGTTCTCAGGTAGACAAGCTAACAACTAGTCTTCTGAACATTCCTAAAAAAACTTTTTTACCAGCTCATGACCCAAAAATGGAGAATTAGATTTTTTCTTAGAGACTATACAACTATATTTCAAGTTTTTGTAAATTTTCCCAGAAGAGAAAAAAATAACAGATGTTTTCAGAGCTATCCCTAAGGACTCTGATGCAATGGAAAACTTCCTTTCCCAAATACATTAGCAGACAGTTGCATTCACATAACACACATTGACTCCACTGTTATTTTGATATTTTGTTTTTTTTTTTTTTTTTTAAATTCATTTTTTGCCACCATAATTATGAGCAAAAATCTCTTTATATTTTTAATAGAACATCAAAAAACAAGAAAGAAACATTGAGATCTATTGCAGTGATTTCATGTTAAGTAAAATCCAAACTGAGACAAAAACAAAATGGAAAAGCAAACCTTAGAGAGATAAGTGACTGATTGGATCAGCCAATATGTTTAAAAATATTTATTTTATCAAACATAAAGTACATAGCTGATGTACATGTTCCTATGAATTGATTGCATTGGATAATGCAGTTGTCAGAGGATGAGACAAGAAATGTATTCATATATATAAGAAAAATATCTTAATATTATTGTCTGGGACCTAAGAGTAGGGAAATTAAATTCAGAAATGTATATATGTATGTATGAACATCTATCATGTATGTTGTTACCACAAAATATGTTAGGAAAGGTAGAAGTGAATTCTGTATTTCTTGGCATTTCAACTTAAAATCATAATACTCTGGAATTAAGTTAAATGCTACTCATTGACTCTGAATGAAATTCTACCATTCCAAAATCAACATATATTATTTAAATGTTGGTGAATGTCTACAATACACTTTTCCAGCTTTCAGCCTGGTCTTCCTTTAGAAAGGAAAATACTTTAGACATCTTTCACTGCAGGTTTTGCAATACTCATTTTCATCCTCTAAGCAAACAAAATTTGTCCCCATATTTTTTCCTATGAATTTTGTCTACATGCCATTAAACAATTCAAGTGCAGAAATATCACTGTCTACTTGATTAAAACCTAAGACACAGAACCATTTAGGCTCAAAAAGTCCCTATGATCATTGAATCCAACCATAAATCTAGCCAAATCAACCACTAAACCTTGTGCCTAGACACCATACATAAAAGTTTTTAAACTACCTCCAGGGATGGTGACTTCACCCTTTCCCCAGGTAGTGTGTTCAAGAGCWAGATAACCCTTTTGGTGTAGAAATTTTTCCTGATAAGCTAACTAAATCTCACCAGGCACAACTTCAGGCTATTTCCTCTTGTCCTGTCACTTGTTACCAGGGAGGAAACAACAACACCCACCTGGTTACACCCTCCTTTCARGTAGTTGTAGAGAGTGATAAGGTGATGTATATATGTAAATTTATGTGTATAATATGTGCACTTTAAATCTACTCATATGAATATGACTATATATATATAAATATTATTAATATTATTTTTAAGATTTAATCAATGTCTTTCCACAAAAGCCAGTTCCAGGTTGGCCTTATTCTTTTCAAGTTTTGCAACACTACTGCACAAAAATTTTTAACAATTGGAAAAAATATGCCATGCTATTTGGTATGAATGAAATTTTACCATTTATGCATTAAAAAGAGAAGAGCATATCTCTAAAAAAGGGTAATATAATGAAGATACTGTTATGATCTGGTAGCAACCATTCAGTGTTTCAATATATAAACCTATTGGTTGATGGAAAGAATTTTGAAAACAACCTAGGGTTTGATTTTGTTGAGGCCAATGGACACATATATCCAGGTATTTGCGAAAATACCCCAGGACTGAATACTCTATTCTGACACCAAGATTTATCCAATCAAGAAACTAACTATGGACACTCATAAATTCTGTAGTGCTTTTCTAATTTTGAAAGATTTTTCTGGACATTTATTCTTTCTAGAATAAAATACTGTTAGCAAATTTTACATTAAAATTTTTAGGCTAAGTTTAATGGGAACTTATAATTTGGGCTACGTAATGCCTTGCCTACAACCATTTAAAAGAATATCACATAAATAATTTCTTGAACAAATTACTTACAAATAAAATCAGAATTGAAAGAAAATGAAAATTTCTGGTTTATGGCACTCTTCCAAAACTCTGAAAAGCTTGCTGCTTGCACTTTAAGAAATTAGTTGGAGGAAAATGCTAGCTTTCAGTATGTTATTTTCTGTGTGGTTTATTTTTTGAAGGTCTCTGGAAACTTGATGTTGTCCTTACTGGGGAGGGTCAAAGCTTACACAATCTAGAGTGAGACATCCAGAATCATCACAGGTTTGTGGAAAGCAGTAAGTCTCATAGGCTTGGTACTTTATGTTATGGCTGAGACCTAACCTAAAATTTCTGTGTTCTGCTTGCAAAMCTGTCTATACTTTATCTACTGTTAGTGCCATCACAAAGCCTGACAGTAATTTTGTTTGCTAGTTATTTTAAGATTATAGTTCCACATTTGAATTATTTATCCAACATTTTGAGTCTCATTTTATTACTCTCAGTCCCAATARTTTATGCTTTCATATTGATAATGTTTCCTAGTTGCCTTTGCTAGTTTCCTCTTTCCAATTCTTATCCACATTCTCTTTAGTTTAATATTCCTTGCAAACCTAACTAAAGTGTTCTTTATCTCTTTCCTGAGACAATTAAAAAGTATGTTAAATAATGTGGAGTTTGTTGCACACTCCTTGCATATTTTATTGCAGACCTCAGGTGTAGTCGTTTGTAAAGTATAGGTATTGCAACTTTTCATTCCTCTTGGTRTGGTTTGCTTTTCTAGAAAGTACTTTATATGCAAATGAATATGATTATTTATACTGCTAAAGGTTTTTGACAAACTAGCAGAAGTCCTGGTAAAATCTGGGGTGAGGAAACAAAACTTTTTTTGCGGTTATTTAATTTACAAATTGGTAAGGGAAGCAATTTATTCTACTGTGACTTCATAGCTCTTTAAAGCTCTTTAAAGCCAATGACTACTTGAAAACAGTAATATTTGTATTTCCATTGCTYAACTATATTAGATTTCCACAACCCAAGTTTCTTAAGTATGTTTTCTTTTACAAACAGTATTTCTACTGAACTGCCTTTGTTGGACATACAAATGCAATTTATTGCATCATATATATTCAGAGTCTTCAAACTTTCTGAAACAAAGTAGAATATGGTGGCTTAGAGAATTGACAATGGATGCTTTCCTCCAGCGAATTATTACAAGAAACTGTTCATAGTAAGAACATCCAGAGTCAGAGAATCCTATAATTAAATGCAGGCAAAATAAGCTCTGACGCAAATTCAGCTTCCTCAAGGAGAACACATATTTAAAATTGTTTTTATATAATATCTAATGGGCCACATTCACCTGTTTGTTCACATCTTTATTTTTTTTAGCAGGAGACAGTCTTAATCATATTGGCTGTGAAAATTGTTTAGATCTGTTTTGTGCAAGAAAAGATAGAGTTAAAATGGTGTCTCACTGCGTCACTAGATGGAGCCATCTCTTTGAAATGAGTCAACTCTGTTGGGAATTCAACTTCTCTTCAACGTGTGTTGTACTACAAATAATCATAAAAGGGAGAAAGAAATGAGAAAAAAGGAAAAAGGATAAAGGGAAAAAATCAAGAGATGAAGCTAAATAAGTAATATGATTATTTAAATAATTATGAAAATGAGTCTGAAATAATTTAAAATTAAACTATTCTTTTAACACACTGAAAACTTTTTACGTGGTGGTAATTTTTGTTAAACACCATGAGAACTTAAGGTCTGAAGTAGCCTTGGTAGTCTTTTAATAAAATGAGATTAGTTAACAGCTAGTTGTTTGTTACAACCACTTCAGCAGCAATACATAATATTATTATAATTCCTCTGCTCATCACAGTGATAAAACAATTCAATTTTTTTTTTTTAGTTCATATTTTGTCATACGTGCTGCTATCCTGAGGCTACTGCTCCTTGAAAGATAACACTCAGCATCTAACCTCTTGTCCATGCACTTAGTTGTAGGTGTGTGGTTTTCTGAGCATATGATGTGCAAACACACAAACTGATTCCATTTAGAACCAAAAACTGTAATTTTGGATGGAACTTTTCTTGCAAAAGGTTGCTAAAATGTGTTAATTAAAAGTAGTTAAGAGGAATTCTTTGTAATAAAGTTCAAAACAAGTTCTGTGGATTATGGAGCCTTGGGAGGAATGACTTTTAGTGAGACTCATGCAAAATTTCAAAATTTTCCATGGGATGTTTGAGTTTTACAACATATTGTCAGAAGCATAAGAACAGAAAAAAAGAAAGTTGGCTAAGAAACAAAAAGTACACATAGTAAGATTAGCTTTCTCATGGATTACACAACCCTTTTTTTTTTTTTTTTTTTTTTTTTGTTTCTTTTTTATGCTTCTAATATTGGTTTTCCACAAGCTGAGCCAGATGTCTTTCTCCAGTACCACATCACCACTTTTCGAATCCACTAAATAGAAAACCATTCTTGGCTATCACTGAGTGCTACAGTCTTTTTCAAAACAAAGAGAAAAGATAAGGAAATCTGCAGCTCATTTCTTTACATTCTAGCCAAAAGCAGATTTCCAAAGTTCCCAGTGTGTGGCTAGGCTGTCAAACCCTAAGGTGTAACATGTACTGAAATGGACTGATTTCATGCAGAATGCTTTTTCTTTCTGAAATGTCTAAACGTATCTCATGCGCATGTCCCCCACAGTGTGCTATTTTCAAATAGGCATAAGTTGCCCATATAATGAATCCATGTTGCGTTGGAAAACATTTTGTTATTTGACTCTGTATTTCATTGTCCATCTTCATGGTTATTGCATAAGGAATATAAAGTAATTGAAAGGACATTTTCCTCCACCAGTAACCAAAAAAAAATGCACATCAGSCAGCAATATATGGCTGGAGCTCAAAAGGGCTGTCAAACCCTAAGAAGCATAAAAGGAATTGTGGCAGGAGGTCCAGGGAGGTGATTCTTCTCTATTCTTGTGAAGTTTCACCTGGGCTACTGCATCCAGGTCCATCTAGTACTGGAAAGATATGAACCCATTGGAGCTGGTCCAGAAGAGTGACACAGGATTGAGCATCTCTGTTATGGAGAAAGGTGAGAAAGCTCAAATTGTTCAGCCTGGAGAAGAGAAGGCCACCTTAACTGGCCTTTGAATATGTAAAGTAAGATGGAAAAAAAAAATCATTTTACCAGGGTGTGTTGCAACAGGACACAGGGCAAGTTATTTTAAACTGAAAGAGAGTAAATTTAGGTTTTATATCAGGAAGAAGTTCTTTACTGTGAGGGTGGTGAGACACTGAAACAGGTTTCCCAGAGAAGCTGGGGATGCCCTGTCAGTGGAAATGTTCGATGGCAGGCTGGGTGACAGGGATGAGAGGGTTGAACAAAGGTCCCTTCCAACACAAACCATTCTATGATTCTGTTATTCTAAGTACCTAAGATTGTAATTTAGTTATGAAGGCAATCTGTCATGGGCTCTTAATGCATCATGGTCCATGCAACAGCACTGTYAGATGTTTTAAACCAGTGCTGCTTGGAAAAGATGGAAGGTGAAGGGAATTCCCAGACTCGGTGAACCTACCTCAAAAGTCCATTTAATTCATATTAGTATACTTTTACAATGTGTAAACTTCTAGAAGGAGAATGAAACAATGCTTATTTATCTGAACAGTATGGATTTCAGCTGAAGATTGTTGTAAAAAGCAGACTAAGAATAGATGTCTTTCTTCTATTCACTGTACTAAAAAATACAAATTTTATTTTTAATACAACTTTTATACAGTTCTAAATTTTACAGACAGAAAAAAGTAGACAATAATAGTAATAACAATAACAAAATGTCAACAACAGCAGATATTTGTGCCCTGCCTAATCAATATCCAACAATTAAATGTATGCTCTAGGCTTTTGAAAAAGCTCAGACGTGATAGATTGTAAAACTTTCAGTGTTACCCTTCTTAATGCAATGTTCTAATCAATGATTAAGGATTCTAATTTCCTATGCTTCAGAGTAAAACAGATTTTGCTAAAATGTTTATAAAAGGAAAAACTCTGCCGAGTTTGTAAAAGTCTGTTTTGAACATTCAAAGCCTTCATTGCTATGGAAATCGTGAAGTTATTTCTAGAATACACTGTTGCCTTCTCTGGCATGTGCCAGTATCAGACAGAGGAAGACTCTCCATCTTGCTTCCAAATAAATTATGGCTAGTCATGTTACTCGGAAAATTCAGAACAAATTCTAAGTAAATCCTGAAATTTGTTAAAAATGTGCAGGAAGATTTTAATAACCCAAGAAACAAATTGAAATTTCACAAACAATTACCACCTGAGTTCTGTGTTTCATATATGGTCTGTTCTATTTGAATACTCATAAACAGAAATTATTAAACAACTTTGTAAACTTAAAATAATATCAAAAACTCTGCATATCCCTGACGGTTGCATTGAAAGCATAACGTATGTTACAGACATGATTCTGCATATATAAACTGATTGCATTTATTTGCATTTGTCTGGGTTGTTAAAGAAGATTTGAAAGTAAAGTACAAATTGATTGTAGGGACTGGTCTATGTGCTTCAGTTTCAGGAGAGATCTTGATTTTTGTTAGCACTTGTTAACAGATTCTTGGATGGTAGCCTGTTGCAAGTTGAAAGGGAAAAAAAGACAGGCAGTTAGGGACAACTTAACTTTACTGAAACACAAATGAAAGCAGTCTTCTGTTTTGCAAATACACTTTATTTTCTGAGAGCAATTAATAGCTCTCTGAGAAATAAAACATCTGTGAGAGCGTGAAAATGTTTATCTTTTTTTTATTATTGCTTTGACATTAACATAACAAGATTTAAACACTGGAAGTAGGTTAACAGGATTAACATTTAGTTTTAGGTGATTAACAGCTTATTTGCAGAGCAGTCTTATTTCTGGTATGTGAGAAAAAATTAAAGTATAATGAAGTTATGCATGAAACTGTTTCTCCTTGAGGAACTGATTTTTCATTAACCATTTAAATAGTAAGTGATGATTAAAATACAGTGCAATTCACTCAAAATTCCCATTTGTTTGGTTCCATTAGATCCAAATTCAGAAATTAAATTGGTTGCAGAGATCAGCATGGTTCTCCCAGTGTCTGGCACCAGATAAAAATCTGASTAGTGGTGAGGTATTTTTGGTTCAAATTCAAAACTGAAATGAATGAGTGCTTGTTGCCAAAACTTTGTTAGAAGAACCATAAATCAGTCTTGCAGTTAAAGTCTGTTCAGACTATTTGCTAGGATTTTTGTGGAATCAATACAGATGTACACGTGTAAAATATAACATCTTCCGTGCAAGTAAAATCCAAAACTGGAACACTAGATGAAGTAATGTAACTGGTATTAATTTTAACTGGGATAGAGAGGTACAGCATGTATTGAAGGCAGCAAAGGAGAAACAGCATGAAAATAATTAGCACTATTTTAAAATAGGTGATTTTTTCCTTTGCACATTTCTGTGAATTTCCTCCCCTGCAGTGCTTATGCCACTTATTTCCTCACAGCTCTCTTATAATGCATACTGTAGTTATATGAAAGAATTCCCAACGGTTCACTGAAACTTTTAGGTTTGTGCTTTCCTTTCCAACTTAAATGAAACAGAATTTTTTTTTCCTCATCCAGTTCTTAGAACTGTAGGTTTTAAAATGTCACCATAATTGTTTCTAAATTATCCGTATCTT